>NC_137812.1:53639320-53719320 GCF_963921795.1 Nannobrachium achirus
GTGTCAAGTTGGTGCATTTCCTCTAGAGCCTCCATTATTGGGGCTAACTGGAATTAGGCAATTCTTTATTATTTTGATGGCTATCTTAATTGTACAAATAGTGTTTTTTACAACTTTTCTGAGATAAGTATGTTATATTTTATTGGGTACTTAAAGTGTTTTATTGTGTACTTGGTTATTTTCATAAATTAATAATTAATAAAATAATGCCATTGTAAAATAAAGCACTTTTTGTGATGATCTGTGCAGTTTAACACATGCCCTATGAAGGCAAACAGACGTAATTATTACCAGAACATAACAATGGTTTAGATTCTGTATAAGCAAACACTATATCAATATAAAACATACTATGCAACGATACTTCTCCCAAGATAGAAGATAAAATGTTTTTCTTGGTTTTGCTACTTACTGCTCCTCAGCTTTGTAGGGCACAGTAGTAAACTATCTATTATAACCAGCAGGTGCAAAGTGGAAATCTAGGCTCAGTTTCTTATCTCTGCCTCTCCACCTGCAGCTTATGGGTCTCTGCCTCACAATAGCCACCCGCAGAGTGAATATAAATGCCAGCTGGTCCTTCAGTACAGTCAACCATTAGAATCAATCTTTCCCCTAAAGATTGTGCTGCACACAGTAAAATCCTCAGTGTTTATTTGACTTGTAGGGCGTGGTAATGTAACGTTTGTACACTCTCTGACTTACACATGGATAGGTTGACACTCAGGAGTTTACTGTGTAGTGTATGCACCACGCTCAATCATGCAATCATGTGTGCAAGTGTGCATGCGTGTGACGCGTATGCGCATGTGCGTGTGTGAGTGATATTTGATAGAAAGCCTGCACACATGGCAGGCAATGTTTCGATCTGCTGTGGATCTTTGTTGCGTCAAAACAACTTATCAGGAAGGAATAAAGGTATGTAGGAACATTTAAGCGTGTGGGCTTTCTTTCAAATATTTATGTGATTTATCTCAGCCCAGCATCTTCTACTTAGATGTGCATATGGTTTCTGTACTACTGAGTGTGTCTGTGTGTGACAGGTAAGGGTTTACTTTACAGTTGGGCTTATTCTAATTTATTAAACCGTGTAGTACCCATGGGAACGATTGCAGCTACATAATGATACTAAAGTCACTAATTAGTAATTTGCCATATACCCAATAATGTACTTCAAAACACTGGTATGTACACTACATTATTTTATACTCTTTATTTGTAGCATTGCCTTGCATATTGCAGTATTTAAGGGTGTGCTTAGTGTTATCATATTATACACTATACAATACTTTTTCACAGGTTAGTACACTGAAATATTGCCATAGTATAGTATATATTTACCTGACATTATTGTCTGTACATCTACATGTGTTTTATTTTAGTTTTTTCCCCAAAGGCCTTTTGTGACAGTGTTATTATACCATATCTACTCTCAATATTAGCGTCTATGACCCAAGCTAAGAAGATCCTAGCCACCCTGGCAACCGTTGTTAGCCCTGGTTGTCCCCGGCAGCAGCGGCTAGCAGGCGTGGAGGTACTCACGCTGGCAGTGACCCCAAGAACGCCGAGTCCATCCCCAGCAACAGTCCACCCTGGCTCCATATCGACACAGCCCATTGGATGAAGCCATCTGTCGTGGCCACCTGTAGGAAGACAGTGTTCTCCATTAGAGAGGCTGGCTGCCAAAAATGCTCAGATCCTGAAGAGGTTGGGTCGTTTTTGAAATGTAAAAGTTTTAATTTACAACATATTGTCTCAGAAAGTGTCATTTGCCATTCAAGGCCTCAAGTTGCAATAACCTTTTGTCATTATGTTTGGGCAAATTCACGCCAACCCAAATGCTGCACCAGAGACGGCAAATAAAGCATACGATTAAATCAAAAATATTTTCCTAGCATCAAAGAAGTAAAACTAGCATATTTTCCCGGCATCGCAGAAGTTCAGCTGATAGTAAATCAACTATTGTAGGTTTGACTGATGTCAAAACGCAGAGCAGCACTGAAAGACTGCCAGAACCTTTTTGAATAGAAGCTTCAGTGCACATCAGTGCACACCTGACAGTCGAATCTGAGCAGCCTTCGTCCGCATTGCTCTCGAACACGGGCATGTGAGAGAGATTAGAGTGTGTTATCGTTGAGCCCTTCATAATGCATTTTGCTATACTTATTTTCACCCCAATGACTGTAAAGGCAGTGATGTTTGCCAGTTCTGGCTGAATGTGCATTCCCGGTGAAGAAACAGCTTTCCAATCATTTCAATTGCAAGATGAGAGCAGAGGATAACACTTGGAGAGCGGGAGAGAGGAAATAACATTGATGTTTTGGTACTTGTACCCTGTAGGTTATTTCAAATGCTTGGGGCATCAGAGAAGGATGTTTTTAACCATTGCCAACCTGGTGGGCCATGTGGATATAGCAAATGGGCCCCACAAAAATAAAACAATATAATATAACATTAAAGAATTCATGTAAAAACAAATGTAATGGTATGTTTTTTATCTTTAAAAATAGTGATAAATAGGAACTTTTAAGTGTACCATGTTAGTTCCATTGATCCAAGCTGGAACACAATCAATTGATTGGTCAGAATTAAAAACATGCTCTGAAAATGCCCGTGCCCCCCATCTGACAACACGCCAGTGGAATGGCTGGCGTATTAAATGGTCAGATGGGTGGGCTGTGAACGCGAAGGATGTTGTCTGCTGCCCTATACTATATCATAATCATGACACTAGACCTCTAGGATTACATTGTCCTCTGTAGACACAGCTTTAAGGGTGCTCAGACACATTAAATTAGAAAATACAATACAGTTATCTATAACTGATTTAACTTCCGTCAGCTAATCTGTTGATGATCAAAAACATCATGGGTTAATTAATCTGGGAAAGTTGTACATTACAACGTTGAACTATCACTAAACTGCAGGCTTCCTGGAAGCAGGAATTGATGTAAAGTTACGGTAGATGTAAGCTTATGGTATGAGAGCTCTGCCTCTCCATCCGCATCCACATGCATTTGCTAGCTTCAGTCTAACAAGTGATGCAACATACCTTAAGGTAGCAAAAATATATCAAACACTGCACGGAAACTGTCTCGAGTCTGGGGAGCTCAGCTGTATGATGTTAGGAAAGATCTACCTGCCAGCTCCAAATCTGCTAGAAATAACAAACCTCAAACAAAACCGTTGAGATTCTCTTTTCTGTCTCATACTCTTTTAATGCATCACAAAAGAAAGTTTAAGAATTGAAATATACAGACCAAGAGAACACCATAGGAAAATGTTTTAGCATTTGGCTCAGAATGCAATTTCGTGGAGGTGAAACTTTATCAAGCGAATAATCCATTCATCCAAATAGAATTTTGCAAATGAATAATTGGTTTACTTGACCAAAATGTTAATGCTTGTCTTAGTCCACACTCCACATATTTCAAATGAAAAGTAATGTTTTTGAATCTTTGGTAAACATATTCAGCAATCTCTACATTTTGTACTTTATTACCTAATTTTACGATCATTGTATTGCCTGATTTAATTCCATAGATTAATTGAACAATCTGAGAAAGAAATCAACAGATTACTATAAACTAATGGAAGTTAGATGGAGCCCTACACTTCAGCTAAGAGTTTTCTTAACTCCTGGATGAGAGAAGAGAAACATTTGAACTACATTAACCATGGCTATTTTGGGCATGTCATTACTGTATACGTAGGCAATGATTCTACCCTAGGCCTACACAGTATCTGCTTCATAATTTATAATCCATCATACATTGCGTGGGAACAAATAGCAGATCTGCAACGATGTACAGTATAGACCAGGCTTATGTGGTTAAAGTGTCTCTGAACATGCTTTTCTTGACACGATAGATTGCCCTTGTGCCTTGGTGAGAGGGTGAGGTTGATGCTCAGTATGCAGGCCACATCCATTGCTGCTATCCCCTCCTGTTAGCATCGCTTTGGCAAGATGGGGACATGCTAATGCTCGGCCCCACTGCCAGTCACCTCACTGGGACAGAAAAAAAGAAAACAGCTTATGGAGGATACTAAGTGAGAGTGGCAGGCTCTGGGAAAATGTTTGTCTGTTGCCTGACAGACAGGAAGGCAGTGAGGCGGGCAAGGAGGCTGAGTTCAGGAGAGCAGAAGAGTGGAGGAAGAGGAGAGGAGAGGAGGAGAGGAGAGGAGAAGGGCAGAGGAACCTACACTAACATCCACTAACAGTGGATGTTAGTGTTTTTATGGCCACAGGCTCCTTTCAGGTCCAATTTCTTTACACATGTATCTACAGATGAAACACACGCATGCACACATGCACACACATGCACGCACGCGCACACACACACGCATGCACGCACACACAGAGAGAGAGAAAGAGAGAGAAAGAGAGAGAGAGCACCTGCTGCCCTACATACAGCACCCTGTCAATGTTTTAAAACACATCAGCTCTTTCTGCTTGTGGTTAATTTACACCATTAACATCCATAAAGGATACAGATCAAGGCAGTGGGAAAGCATATCAATATGGTAAGGAGGGTGATTAACAATCATAATAACACTGAGACATGCTGAAGCAAATCGGACCATCTTGGCATTAATAATTCAACCAAATTCTCACTTGTTATTCAGAGACCATTTAACCACCTCTGCACAGCTCATGTAATGAACACCACAGAGGAATATGTGGCTCCAACAACACACTCAACAACAGGACTAATGGTAATCTTTGTGCCTGGAGCATTTTTACACAAGAAAAAGTGACATTCAAATATATCACTTTTCCCCCACTTGCCTATGTGTTTGCCACCGTCAAATGGCTGTGAGAGAAGAGGATGGTCTTTGATAGTGCAAGACCTTGAGCCTGTGTGATCAAAGGGAACATAAGTGTTGATCCTCAGGCTCCCAGAGGATTGTGGGCAATGAGACAGACTGTCTGCAAGGCTTGCATGGCACAGAGTCATAGAGGCGAGGAGGACATTGAGTCTCATAGTGTGCAACAGGTAGGGCTGCATGATTACGGCTCAAATGACAATACTGATTATTTGATTGTGATGTTTGGTGGGAAAGAAAGTTTGTAACATTTTCATGTTTTTGTCACTCACTGTGCTTATCAATGTCATATCTTTGGGAAAATGGTATTATTATTATTATTACTATTATTTGTCTGTTAGCCTGATGGGTGAGGAGGTACATTGTGCAGTTTGTTTTTAACCCTTTAATTTAATGGTTTAATGGTGAGAAGTGAGCACTCAGCACATCTATACTATAATTTTGCGAATGTCTGTCTGTCTGAGTGAGTGAGTGAGTGTCTGTCACAGCGTTTCTCCTCAGTGGCTGGAGCAATTGATCTGAAATCGCATCACCATAAGCATATGAACACACCTGACATAACTGTGAAGCCCGTTTGTCACTTTCACAAATCATATGCTGTATATTAGCATTTTTATGGTGTATCTACTATCTATTCTGCATCTAGCATGAGGCTTATCTATTCTGCATCTAGCATGAGGCAACATGTTTAACCAGCTGTGTGTGTGTGTGTGTGTGTGTGTGTGTGTGTGTGTGTGTGTGTGTGTGTGTGTGTGTGTGTGTGTGTGTGTGTGTGTGTGTGTGTGTGCGCGCGCGCACACGCGGGTGGGGGGGTTGTCTGGCCCCGTTATAGATGTTGTCCAAAAATCATGCAGATCGGTACACAGTATCTCTGTAGCCATTAAACGAAACGGGTATTTCTTACATTGATGCTCCTACATATTATCATGTAAGCACCAGTTAAAGTTACTTTCCATCCCTCATATACTGTGTGCACAGTGCACACCCCATAACCCACACACTGCACATCATTTCAGAGCTCATATCTTTGAACGGGTAAGGGCTAGTTATTATTTATTTTAATGAATAGCCATGTTTTACAATTAGGTCTACATAACTGTGTGTGAACTGTGAAGCCTGTGGAACTCTCTCCCAATGGAGACTCGCCATGCTCCAACACTGGACTCTTTTAAGGCTGCCTTGAAAAGACACCCATTCTCTCAGGCTTATGGCAAATAGTTGTTTGTTGTTTTGTTTGATTGTTCATTGTTTTTGATGCAAAGCATCCTTGGGTTCATTAAAGGCGCTTTATACATTAGTCATGTTTGTATGTTGGAATTGGAACAGCTGAAATCAATAATATATGATTGTTTTGATATTAACTAGCTGAGGGCCGCATTAAGTGAAGGTGGGGGCCGCATGTGGCCCCCGGGCCGCCAGTTGCCCATGTATGGTTTATACTAACATGCATCTCATAGACCAATGCCATGCCATGAAAATCATTTATTCATGTAAACTATGGTGAACTATTCAGATTCTCCATTCACCATCACCATCAGCAGCACTGATTTACTGGCATATGAAATGGACATGAGGATAATATTCATATTTATGACCCTAAGGCAGTGAATAATGATCCTAAATTGCACAAAGCCTTAAGGGAACTCGAGCAGATAATTATTACCCTTCACGCATGCCGTGTAACACCCCCTTCCGAGCCATACACCAATCCAGACAAAGTCCTCCCCACAGAGAAGGAGTGAGGGAGAGAGAGAGAGAGAGAGAGAGAGAGAGAGAGAATATCATGGGTAACTGTAGGTTCGCCATCACTCTTCCACTTTTTGGTAAAAGGATACAGAGCCAGGCCTGATTTATACTTCATCGTACAACGATGTGGCATGCCGAGAATAGCCAACCTACAAGCTCACAATGTGTTGTGGATGCAACGCGTTGTGAGCTTGTAGGTCTGCTATTTTCGGCACACGACACTGCTGTACCACTGAGCATACAGTACAGGCTTTAGCCAATCATCCTTGACTGGGAGAGAAGGCAATTCTATCCATCATTGTGAGAGGTGTTCTCTTAAGTGGCAGTATGAAGACCCAGCAGGATAATGAGCATCTGCAGAGTGGCTCTCATTCACAGCAATGATATAATCTATCCATCTACATCCATGCCTGACAGGGTATCTGCCCATCTATCCATCCATCTATCGATCTAGCCACACTGTGAAATCTGGAGAGTTAATTTAACAGAGAGTGTAAAAATGGGTCTGTGAAAATGGTGTGACAAATGCCTTTGGACGGAAGGGTTGTCGCCAGGTTCGATCCTAGCTCCTCTGGGCATTGTGTCAAAGTGTCCAAGAGCAAGACACTGAACGACTCCTAATGGTTAGGATGGGTTAAGCATGGAGGACACATTCTTTCTCCTCCCCTGACCTCGATACTCATGGATGCTGACTCCTCAATCTCCAGCATCTTGGGAGTAATATAAAGCTGCAATCCGGAACTTTATTTTAATGAATCAATTTGATTTAATCCAATCTATGAGGTAGAATATGTTATACAGTATAATAACACATCAGCAGTAATTTGAGGTAGCCTCCGGTCCCTACTCTTCTATTTAGACCTTGGTCTCGGTTTAGTGCTACTGGTTGAGAGGTGTCCCTGCCTGATGCTAATAAGAACAATATCCCCAACAAGCAGGCTTTCCATCTCAGCCCAGTGGTAGACATTTGCTCTCTCATGTGGGAGACACAGGTTTGAATCCTGGGCAGGACGTAAAAGTTACGGATTGCAGCTTTAAATACCTGCTCCAACCTGCCATGCTCTACCTGAGGCATGAGTGTGTGGAGACACCAGGGGCCCTATTATGATCCAGGTCTTATGCCTTATGCCTTAACTTCTTTAGCTTTTTTTTCCACTATTTTGAAAAACATTTTTAAATACTTCAAATGCTAATCTACATCTGCACGTTGTGAACTTGCAGATCAGCTATTTGAAATATTTAAAAAACAAAAACAAAATAGTAAAAAAGGGCAAAGAAGTTAAGGCATAATAAGGCATAAGACCTGGATCATAATAGGGCCCCAGGTCTCAGACAGGTTACTGAGCCACCTTGTATGTTGCACATGGCGCCATTGGGGAGGATGTCTATGTGAGTTCTTTGCCAAAGCTACCGCTGTGCTCATAACATGATATGAGACTCTGGCAACTATAATAGGAGTCAAAAGTAGAATGGAGAGAGTCAAGTATCATAGAATTCATCTTGAAGGGTTTTTTTTTAGTGCAAAGGAAAACATAACAGGTATATTAGTAATGTGCAGATTACAGAGTACTATAATTCCAGATCCATATGTATTTTTCTTAATAATGTTTTGGCCAAGATCATTAAATTTAAACAAGCATTACTAAGGTTATACTGTATATGCCACACATACAGAAACATGACAAATGGTGCATTTAAATTACCGTACATACTCTTTCTAGCACTTTTATCAAGCACTTTACAAAGTATATTTCATTCACAGTTTCACACCGATGGCAAAGGAAACCATGCAAGGCGTTCTGCTCATGCACTGGGAGCAGTTAGGGTTACGTTTCTTGCTCAAGGACACAGACACAGCCAGGGATCAAACCGGGAACCTTTCAATTCCCAAGCTGCCACTCTACCACCTCCACTCTACCACCTCCACTTCCGCCCATATAAGTAACATAGTACCTGATGAGGAAGGGCTTTTTAGCACGCAAAAGGGAGGGCAAAGTCATAGACCATGTTCAGAAGAGGTATTCAGGTAGCTGATGTGTAAAAACTAAAAAGAGATCTAAGTGCTAGAGAAGACACAGGCATGCACTGCATGCCCTGGATACAGGTAACAAAGACCCAACAAACCACATGTAGGATCTTAATTGTAAGATTTCTTTCTTGTTGGTTAAGTGCTGTTAAAGCCTTCATACATTAAGAAGATCAGGGTTCTGCACAGATTTATAAGCATAGTTACTTACATATAGGTCATAAGCACCTTACTTCCGTGTCCCTACGGTACCTGGGGTACCCATTGACGCTTAGAGACCAAAACAACACATATCATATCAAACAAACGCATCAGGGAGGCCTCTGTCAAATGTCAAATACATTTATTTCTAAGGAATTCTGAATGGTGATGCACAGCATCAGGAAATGCTTAAACTTTCAAAATAAATTGAACTTTGCCTCTTCTATGTTAATCTTGTTTTTGGTGTTTTGATATAAAACACCTTCCGCAAGACAATCTCAAATGGGGATCTGAAAATGTTCCGCCAGCGCCTAAAGGAATGCTTGGTCAGCATGCTTTGTATCCGTTGAATCAGCCTGTGTACACCTGATACCGTATAGATTAATATCATAAGTTCAAATCAGGGGCATAGTTCTGCCGATTTAAAATGACTCCAATACGGAAGTAAAACTTCCTATGATTGGCCGCTAGTTGCGCTGTTTTCCCCCCCGGCCGATCGCAAAAAGAATTGTTCTCCATTGGATCCCATTCATTTTCCCCTTTCGTGTTCTAACCTTAATTAACATTTTCATGAATACTTTATGGTTCCTATCGCTGGTTAAAAATTGCCTTTCAATCACCATCATATGCGTTTTGTCGAAATTTGGTCCAATTTATTTTAAAATAAATGATAAAGTTGCGGGGGGCGTGGCCAACTAAACTGATACCAGCCGGCTGTGTTCTTCTTCGTGTGCTGTATTTCGGGAGGCTCCGACCACATTCTCCCATGTATCCCTGCGATTACACGTGACCGTTGGCAGCCAATAGCATCCTCCGGTGCCTTTACAATCTATGATGGCAACACCCATGCCAAGGACCCATATTGTGTCATTTGCGCTGCATAGAAACCAATGGCTTCGCTTTGTCCATATATTTTATACAGTCTATGGTTCAAATCCAGATTTTGACCTGCTGTGTTACATGCCACCCTCTCTAACATGTCTTTTCTGCTTCTCTTCATCATGCTGTCAAATAAATGTTGTACAAAATAATCTTTAACGCACACCATAAATCCAATTCATCTCATAAAGTAGCTATAAACAGTGCATTAGCACTCCAATCCCCCGCAGGTCCAAATGTTAGGCTTGCTATTACAATGCAAACAGTGTCTGGCAGCAGTCCATGTCTTACGAGTACAGTATTACTGAGAAGCTCTGGTATGTGCTGCCTGGCCCTGTGTGGACTCCAGCAGTTTAGTGACGTCACAGGAGAAACAACAACCCTCGTCCAACTGGTGGCTTTCATCTTGGTAAAGTGCTCTGACCTACAGTCCTTCATGACAGGGAAGCTGTCACCCAGTTTCCCCAAGTATTTTTTTAAGCATCACAGCTTTGTTAGACGGAGAGGGAGAGAGAGAGAGAGAGAGAGAGAGATACTCATTAAGAGAGGTCCCAGTCAGTCAGACTGACAATAGCAGAAAAAAAACATGCAGTTCTTTCCTTGGCTGGACCAGATTTTCCTGTCCAGTGGCCCAGGACCCAATTGTGGGCCATGAAAACGGCTTCAAACTTTAAGATTCATAATCATAATTCTGTATGTTTTGTAATTTATGGTGTCATCTATTGACATGAGAAGGGATGGCTGAGCCAGGTGTAGGCTAAATATATGTTTTACTAGTAGCCTATTTTGTATGCTTTTGTGTGGGGACAAAATGCCCTTGCCGGTTATGCCTGTGAAGGCGCTTAGGTGCGGATGGATAAGCCTGTTTTCTCGCTTTCTTTGAAAGGCAATAAGCAATAAGCCTTGGTAATAAACAGCCCGTTTTCCTTTGCTTATGAGGGATATGCCCAGGATGAATTAATATTAAAGCTGACGACCCTGGCCGGGGCAAGTTTATACCCATGGAAATTGGCAAATAATGGCTATCGTGACAAGCAGTTCCATCAGCCAACACGTTAATAATACAGTCTGTCAAGCCTGGGTTCATGTATAAAAGCTCATTACTCGACAGGCGTGGTGTGAAATAAAAAGACAGCCATTAGACTGCTGTGTCAGAATGCCATTAGCTACTGCATGTGCATGATCAACCCCTCTCTGGCTCTGAGCAATCAATAACTCCATAATACAAACAAGCATGAGTTTGGTTAACAATTCTTGAAGTATGGCCTCAGTGGCCTATTTCTCATTCTCCAATCTGGGAAGCCATTCGCTGCTATTTATGAGTCAATTTCATTAAGCGTCCCAGGAAGCTTGGCCAATGTGGCCATACTGTACGTACAAACAGACGCGGGACAAATAGACAAAGCCAGATAGGAGCGGAGCACCGCTCAATAAAAAATATAAATAAACCTGAATTTGTCTTGATAGATTTCTGTTGATTTTGGCTCACAGAAAGTTGGACCAAAACTAAGACTATACATGAAGACATATTGCATTTCTCCCCATCCCATCTTATTTGAAACTCTATAAAAATAAATGTAAATTACATGAGTAAAAGAGCGGAAAGACGTGGAAGTGGATCAAGAGTAAAAAGAAAAGTTGCCAACTCATTTGTTTTCCCATATATTCCATTCGGTTGAGCAAAAAGTGAATTATTCTGTAGTTAGATTCCCTGTTGGAGATTTGCCTAGGCCTATAACTGCTTAGTTATTGGACTTTTTTCATCTCGAAATCCATACTCTTTGGATCATGCTAAATCTGCGTGTAAATCTGTCTTTTAAAACCATTGCCCATACATGGGGTAAAAAGCTGTCTAACTGCTATTAATATGCATGCATCATGCAATATTGAAAGCTATATGTGTGTGTATTTTGGGATTTCTCAGGGTCAGGACTGCATGGTCTTAGGTATGGGTGGCCCTAGCAGTGGTTATCAAACCCTCTCTGGATCAGGGTCCACTTGAACATCTCTGCTCACCCTTCTGACACTTTAGCCCCTTTTAATGGGTATCAGAATGAAAAAAAGAACCAAAAAAGGTTTAAAGAAAACACACACACACACACACACACACACACACACAGACACAGACACACAGACACACACACACACACACACACACACACACACACACACACACACACACACACACACACACACACACAGTAGAATAAAATAGCTGACAAGAATGAAGTTAAACTTGGATTTTTGTTCATGCAAAGATGATCTGATACATCAGGCGTACAATTATAGGCTTCTACAATAATGATACCAATAAAATAAATATAAATACAGTTCATTTAAGACGATCAATAAGCCAGTTAGATGTATTGTAGGCTATATTAGGAGTGGGCGTGGAGAACAACGTGTAGACAAATCATCCATCATTTAAGCTCAGGTGCACCGACGGGCGGGTCGGGCGCAGATCTCGGCACGCGCGCACGCATTCTTTTGGGTTTGGCTCGCCTCCACCTCTCTCTCCTCAGTCCTCACATACTCCACCGGAGTCTTGTTTGAACAAGAATCACGGGGAAATGTGCTGTCACATCAGTTTATAATGAGCGAACTGACTGCACGAGAGAAGGCATAGCATGTTTTGTTTATGTCATTGGTTCTCAAAGACAAAGTGGGGTCCGGGGAGGCGGGGACCCCCTGGAACTCTCTCAAGGACCTTTGGGGGTCTCCGGACCCCACTTTGTCTTTGAGAAAATTATAGCTAAATGATAGCCTAGTTAGGAACCAAATGGACCAAATGCATGGGTCTAGCCTCAGAGAGTGTAGCCTACAAGTGGAACCAAATGGGTCCATTTGGTTCCATTTGTACACTCTCAAAGTTAAATTAACATGGATTTTTACTGTATAAATTGGGGTCTCAGAGATCCTAATGCATGTCAAACTGGGGGTCCTTGAAATTAAAATGGTTGAGAATCACTATAGAGCCGTACAAATTATCTGGGGCATGGGGGTCCCTGGCATAGCTTATCAAATGGGGGTCCACGCCGACTCCGCGGGCTATTAAATAAGTGTCAATTTGGGGGTCCTGACATGAAAAAGTTTGAGAAGCACTGCAGTAGCCTATAACCGGGTGATACCGCGGTACGTGCGTAATCACCGTTGTCAAATATTGTTACATTCATTGATTATTATTAAAGTCGGCCAAAGTGTGGACGGGATTATGAGTGCTGAATTAAAAGTTGGTGCAATGAAGTGAATGATGATCGCAGATTAAGGGATAAGAGAAATGGGATAAGCTTTTGGCGCACGTAGCCCAGTAAAAGCGCATTATTTCAACACGCAAGTTTCAACACAAACAGCAACACGTTTTACTCAGTCTAGACAAATAATCCTAAACAGCATTTCAGAGACATCGCATCATCGAGATAAAGCTCAAGCACAAGAAGTGCAAAAATGTTGCCTTTAAAGGTTTCTTTCTTCAGAGCTCTTTGAAACGCACAGGTATACTGAAATCAATGAAACACATTCACGAGTCACGACAATCACAATAAACCCGAAATTCACATTAGTTTATTTATATACAAATTATGCCCTTACCTGCCGTCAAAGTCTGCACTTGCTCCAAAGCAGCAGCTGTATAACAACATCAACTTAATCCACAATTCCATGATTTGGACAAAGCGCGCACACAGCGTGCTTTTATTTTCCCCAAAACGTATAGGCTAATCTAACCGGACTCCGCAATAGCCTATAAGAACTTACAACATGCAACAGCAAGCTATAGTAAGCAAGCACACTTGTTCTATTTACGCACGCTGAAGAAGGCGCACCGGCACGAGAGGTTTGTTGTTGGTGTTACTGGAACAGTTCATTTGCAATAGGAAGGGTACCAGAGAGAAACTAGTAGGCTATACGGAGTCCGTTGCGTGGAAGTGGCACAGCGCGTTTGTAGAGGAGCGGAGTGCACTCTATCGGTCTGTAAGGGACCCCACAGCACAGCACAGCACAGCACAGCCACCCCTCTCTCAGTGCTCTCTCATCAGTCCCCTCTCTCTCTACCTCTCTCCTCAGTCCCCCCCCCCCCCCCCCCCTCCCCCTCTCTCACCCCCGTCCTCTCTATCTCTTTCTCCAGCTCAGCGGGTTATATCCAATGAATCGGCATCACTGCAGTGTGAGCAATGCCACTGATGATAGTGGATCTTTACCAAAGAGCAAGACCCTTGTTCTTCCAGGAAGGAGTAGGCTCCTCAGATCGTGCGCACACCCATTGAGCCGCGTGGTGATGCCAAGCCAGGCATGTTCTGGAAATGCCTTAATTGATTGACTATAGCCTGCTGAGACATGCAAGGTGCACTGCACTGCCACCCATGTAGATTCACACCTTCTGTTTCCCGGGGCAAAATATCCCCACTCCTGAATGATTCCTGTACCATAACAGTAGGCCTATCAATGTTTAACTTCAGCAAGCAAGCAAGTGCATGTGCATCATCAATTTTGTACAGGTTTTATACAAACTATATTTAGCCAGCCAAGCCTAAAGTTTGAACATTTTTCATGAATTCCAGCTCTCCATATACAGCCAAAACAACAAAGGGACTGGGAAATAGAGCAGTTTGACAGGCATTGTGTTGGCAGATTGATATTGGCAGCTTAGCTGAAAAAAAAAGAATTCCAGATTGTGTCAGGTTGTTTCTCAAAAAATGAGATGAGACAGATTTTGATTACTATTTATGAGGTTCCAGACAGTTTTTTTATTGGTAATAATGCTTAATTAAGCAGTAACTGACCATGCGTTAGCATTATTATAAACTATGTCTCTGTCATAAACTAATAGAGTGAAAATCGTGTAGCATATGCTGTATATTAATTCATTGAGTAATTACTTAGTAATTACTTGAGTATTTAATTACTACCAAATCACATTAAGTTTAATTATTTGTTAACATTATTCAATAACTCTGCCACAACCACAAGTAAGTAAAATGTTAATTAATATGACATTGTGTACTACAACAAATTATTATTCATTCAACTACAATGCAATCATTGTCCTGAGTTCACCCTTCTTCTTCACAGTAACATCCTGAGAGTATATTTAACTCTAAGAGTTACTGATTAAACCTTTTCATAGATTTCATAGATAGATTTATAGACTTGTTTGACAGCACTGTCTTCAGTGTAATGTAAATGTATGTTTTTTGTTTACTTATATATTTTTGAGCGGTGCTAACCGCTCCTATAGACCGCTTTTTTACCAAAACTATGATGTCACAAATGATGATGACATGAGTTTGCTAGACCAATGAAACACTTCGATTCTGTTGATCTGTCCATGATGTCATAGTAACAGAGGCACTCGATTGGTTCACCCTGATTTAGAACGCGTTTAGGCCGCGTAAAATACGTCATAACGCGTTTAGGCCGCATAAAATCCGTCATAACGCGTTTAGGCCGCGTAAAATACGTCATAAAAAATTATTGAGCGGTGCTAACCTTGAATTTCAAAATTATATTAGATGAATATCACTTATAAGCGATAAAATAACCACACTTTTAGACAGACTGTGGAAAATCTTACAGGTTATAAATGATAGGCAGGTAATACAAGTTTAAAATACAAATGAACAGACTTTGAAAAACTAAAATATTCATCTTCTGGCCTCTTCTCGCCTCTCTGGAGGCCTCTCTGGAGGTAAATAAGGTCACTTATCATTACACTATGACACTCTTACAAGCTACAATCCGTAGATTGGTCAACTAACTGATGAGAAATGACAATAAAGACTTATATAGTCTGAGCAGACCTCTAGACTGACATCATACACAACAAAAAGAATATTGCCATGCATGCCTATCAACACTGATTTGCGCAGGAATTAGTTTGCACCGCTCACTTCGCACGGGTGCTATTTTTTCTATTAATATGGTGGAGACAGTCATGTTAATGTGAATTTTCAGACATTTAACCACTTAAACCCTCAATACTTGAACTTTGGCTCTGTATGTGGACTGCTCTTTGTTCCCCCTCTACGCCAAAGTTCTTTGGAAATAGCTGATCTACAAGCTCACAACGGTGCAGATCTGCCTTTTTTGGCTAATGTTCCTCACAGAATGGGGTTGCTAGAGTTCAAGCGGTTAATGTAAAAATCACACCCAGTGTGAAGTGAGCAGTGCTATTTATGAGTTAATTACTTGTGCCAGCAGAGGGCGTCATCCAATACGTCATCCAATGGTAAAACCCTTGAAAAAAACACATGTTTATGTCATCCAATGGTAAAACCCTTGAAAAAAACACGTGTTTATGTCATCCGGGAAAACCCTTGAAAAAACACAGAGTGACGTCACCAACTTGGTGAACTCACCAACAACAAGTGCGACCTGATATAAAAATAACAAGGCGCAAGCTGGCATCTCGGTAGAGTGCCAACATACAGACAGCACCGAACATCACCGATCGCAATACTTGCGTGCTCTGCTGGCACACAGGCCATATATATGGCCACGAGTGCACTCGACAGAGTACAGTCTAGTTTCATTAGTCCAACGAAGCTCGGCCAATGTGGTATGGGGCGGGACATAAAGTACGTACATACAGCCGTGGGACATACATACACACAGACAAAGCCAGATGTAGGAGCATCACTCAAAAACAAAGATTTGACATACTGTAGTAACTCTGAGGACCCCCTAAGGGTACCTGACCCCCTGTTGAAGACCCCTGGGCTAGAGTTGAACCATTTACATTTTACACCCTCTATTCTTAGTAAAATTCATCTGAATTACAACCGTTTTTGGACTGCTTTTTTCTCCAAATCTATTCGCCAAAAAGCTCATAGCGCAGCAAGTCATTGATCTGCTATGTTGGGCAGATGTTCCCTTCTAGAATAGGCATGCTGGTTAGGTCTGTCTGTGTGTGTGTGTGTGTGTGTGTGTGTGTGTGTGTGTGTGTGTGTGTGTGTTTGTGTGACGTGTTCATCTGAAGATTGACTGTCTCCATGTCGCACTCATGAGCACTTCACATTCAAAGTATATTGGATTGCATCCACTGTCTGTCTGGAGGCGGCAACACAAGAGCTGGTCTCATTACTTGTGTTGTGAAGCACTATTACTAAGCACACCACACGCCTCCAGTACGAAGCTCAATCAATACATTCTTTTCTCAGGTACTAAGAGAAGAAATTAAAGATAGGGAGTGACAGAGCGAGAGAGATCATCAACGAGCACCATGGTCACTAGTACTTGACCATGGAATGACAATGGAATGTTACATGATTTCCAACTACAGATCTGCTGTTCAGCGCCATTGTTGCATTTTTAAGCATGGTGGTGCTATTTGTCCTGTAGTGCCCCTGTCGCTTGATTTGATACTAAATCTCAGCCGTGGCATATAGACAAAAGACCCTTTACTCTGCCCAGGCGCTAACCGGCTGGAGAATGTTGGAACCATTCGGGCTTAATTAAACAATTAATCACATTATTTTCCCTTTCACCACTGGAGTGACAGCTGCACTCCCACACTGATTAATTGCAGTTAAGAATGATCAATGAGGTTATGCGCCAAATATGCCAAAACACACCTGACACCACATTACCCACCTGTATTTGTTTAATACTTATAATGAATGCTGTGATATTTGGAACAATAAACACCTTGATTGTAACTGTAAACAGACTAAGCAAGGTCTAGTGTTAACCTAGCATCTTTTTATTTTTTTCCTTTTTTGAGGGCTTGTGCTGTAAATCAGCACCATCAAATTAAGGGCATCATAAATAAGGTTGCTATTTGGCCAAAGGGTAAATTCATCACAGCGGAGTAAGATTAAGGTCCACAAACACAAAGCAATGAGCTGTTGCCAACATGCATCCATATATGGGCATTCCCAGATATGGGCTTAATATTGATGACATCATGCGTGACACACGCACATGATCTGCAGGTTTTCATACTAAATGCGACCTATGGTTGCAACAATGTGAGGATAATGAAATAGTCTCCTTCAAGGTCATTAGATGTGGGCCGGCCACGACTTCTCCCTTCCTCTACATTATATGGCTCAGAGCCTTATGCTCCTCACTCTTGGGTTCATGTAATGTTGGTCATCCCAAAAGTCAAAACATCCTGCACTTGCATTGGGTTGCTCTGAATAAGACGTCCAATAACTGCTGAAATACAATATGTACAATATGAACAATCCGTGTGCACAATCCCACACGTTTTATTCAAGCAAACTCGAATTCCCTTTATAAATTAATGTATGGTCGAATTGACTTCTCCAAACTCTCGTCTGTGATGCAAATCTGTCCGCAGGGCCACCTTTCTCGCATGCCTTTATGCATTTCTGTCATGTGCACTTGGGCACAGCCCAAAGGTATCACCGTCCTGAGAGGCAGGTGTTTCCTTTTGAAATAATGCTATCTCTTGGAAGGAGATGTCTCTCTAGGCATTCACCTCAGGATAGATTGGCTGCGCCAGCAGAATTCAGATGAGCTGAAGATTGGTTGAGCCTCTAACGCATCTCCTCCTCCAACCCCCCCCCCCTCAGTTGGAGTGGTGGTAGAAAGAGCGCTGTCTAGCCAGTACCCAGGTTTTTGCAAGCAGCTCGTAATATATACAGTATCATCAAGGGAACATCATAGAATTTTCAAGAGATTATAGGGTTAGGCACAATGACATTTCTAGACTATTGTTATAGATCATGAAATCTTAAAGTGGCATTATTTCACCCACAATACAGCATAACAGTTCTTTGTTCATTCAGCATTCAGTGATACGCATTCTTTGAAATTCTGTTAGTTATTTTGAGTAATTTAAAGTATTGACACAGCTCTACATACTTCATCATTGATGAATAGCAAAATAGAAAAATAGACAATCTACAAACTCGCGTGTAGCAATGCAATATGGTGAGCTTGTAGATTGGTTATTTTCACTATTATTGAAAATAAAAATCGTCATTTTCATTTTAAAACTTTTGAAGATTTGTCCCAAAAAGGGATGTGGTTAATTTCAGGGGATATACAGTGTGTGAAATTATTCCCTGAATACAGTATATTTTTGGTGACTAGGGCTCACAACTAGGTGTCCAATCAGGCATGGTGACCTTACCCAATGTCTGGCATTCATGAAATATTCATTGCTGTTGAGTGTATTACAGTATGCATACATCATTCTCGCCCCTTTCCAGAAATAATCAGAGGCTTCCTGTCATGAACCATCATGAATGCTATGAGTTACCTGTGGTGATCTTTGCTCCAATCAAATCTCTCCACCCCACTCCCCCGTCTGTCGCTTGCTTTCTCTTCCTCACTCCCTGTTTTCTTCCGCTGTTGCCGAGCATCCCTCTCTTTGTTTCTTCCGCTGCTCTTTTTGCATTTTCTCACACAGGCCCACAAAGACTCAGGCTCAAGGTGTGAATGCAAATACTGAAATTACACTGTCTCAACATGAGGTGACAATGTATCTTCAGCAACGTTTTTTTTTTTTTTTTTTTTTTATACTTCACTGCTGAGCTGTATCACACTAGTCAGTGCAGTGTTGGAGCAGACAGAATGATTGCACAGTTTGAGCAAAGATGCTACATGTATAAAGCAGTGGGTGAGAAACAATTTCTAGCACCACAGCAGTACATGCAATAAGAAAGAACACGTTAACTGAAGGCCTCTCCATACTTCGACCGAAACCGCCGTTTTCGGTCAAAAGGTCCTTTTCTACCATAAAATTATATCCCTCGGGACTTCTGAAAAGCATTGGACCGAACGAGAGTTCGGAAATTTGCACGTCGGAAAACACAACTCACCGAACATTTCGGTCGAAGTATGGAGAGGCCTTGAGTACATTGACAAAGAATGCATCATGAGAGAAACAATTCTCAAAAAGGACTCACTGTGCAGTGGGACACTACTCATGGTGATGTCTGATTGTTATGCAGCTGTCCTTCTTAGCTGTTCATAATCTAACCGAATATTGCACTGGCCATGAAGCCAAGACGCAATATAATATCACAATATTCAGCCATTAATGTCTGCAACTTGCAGACATGTTACAAATCACCTTTTGAGTTCAGACCCGCTGGTCGAGAAAATCGATCTATAACCTCCTGTGTAAAAAATACTTTTCATGTAGACTTTCAAATATATAATACCCCAGAAAAACAAACAATATAAATGTACTTATCTTAGAGGAAAAAGATACCCTGTAACAATTTCTGACTTAAAAAGTCAAAAGTAATTTTTATTGAAAAAATGCAAAGAGGGAAGTCATGAATGGAGAATCTGATGATGACAGACTGTCCTTTAAACAGAAGTTCACAGGTTTGATCTCAGCATGCAGCAAATGTGTATTAATCAACAGCCATGTGTTCTGTCGACGTGTCCTTGAGCAAGACACTGTGAGCGCCATACTGTACCTCACTTCCTCTGGGTAACAGCATCAACCATTGCTTTAATTACAGTATACTCCAACGTATGACGGTTTCACTCGCCGAAAATAGACAATCTATAGCGTTGGATCAGCTTTTTTTCGGTGAACGACACCGCTGTACAACAACGTATAAATCAGGCTTAAATGCCTGAAATGTAAAAGTAATTATTTTTAAAAATTGCATCATTCTTGGCACTGTTATCACACAGCCTGGAGCCATAAAACTTGGCAGCTTAGTCACACTGTAATCGTATTGATGATGATACTCAGACAGTGGATCCTTGTGATTCCCAATGTGCACTTGTCTCTCCCAATGGGCTGCTTATCCAGTCGACTCCGGTGCAGGGCCATTCTCTTGGGCCTTGCCCACCAGCATGTTGTTCTTTGGGGAGCAGCTCTCGGGTACCATGGTCATCACCTGTACTGAGTACCCATAAGCTTCTGCTGCCCAGGAGCGATCTAAATCTACTAGGCCCATACACTGCTTACCTGGAGAGGAAGAAAGGGGGGGGGGGGGGGGGTTAAGGGAGAAAGGAAGAAACAGAGCCACTACCCCCTACCGCAGGTGGAGATCAGGCTTGAACCTGAACTTAAGTCTAGTGGACCCCCCTCCACTTTTGTGGTGAGAGACATTCAATACTGTAGATATTCAGATAAGAAATCCACAGAAGTGGGGAAAAAAGGGGAGCTAACAAAATAGCTGCCTACTCACCAACAAAAAGGTTGCTGTCTGACATGAAAGCAGTTCCGTTGTCATTATAAATCATTTTCAGACCTTTTGCCTGAAAAATAATCATGTTTTCGAGGACAGAAAGATCTGTGCTTATTTCCCAGGTGAATAGTTATTTTGTTTCCCTACTTGTTACAATTTCCTTGATTTTGTTCATGCTCATGCTTCTAGCACTGACACACCAGGCTCCCAATTATATTTCTTTTATCTAAAATTTAAAGTCAAGATGGCTTTTATGCTTAATGGATGGGAAAGACAAAAATGGAGGGTTGGCGCAACTTGGCGGATATGCATAATATATAGTCACGCTCTGTCTATTTGAAAAGTGTTCATCAGACTTTCTGGTGTAGCTCTAAATTGAGCATCGATTCGTATTTATTTTTTTCAGCACACAATCAGAGCACATCTCCTGTCTTGGCGGCACCAAATAACACAGTATCAAAGCCCTGAAGAGTATGACGAATGTTTAACTATGCATACAGAAATTCACCTTCAGAAAGTAGATGTTACATTCATTACTGCACTTGTACAGTGCAATATGGGGCAGGTAACATCCAGCAGTTTCCTACCATCCTGTTAACCAATATTGCAGACATTGCTAATGGCTGGTGGGTGTGCTGTGAAGCACGTCTGAGAGTGCTTAAAAATGATCAGACATGAGAGAGAGGCTCCTCAGATTCAAAGCATCAACATTGTCTGTCATGCCCAACTTTGACTTTCATGCCAAACCCCCTCTACAGTCTACAAAATGAACACACTACAGTATATGAGGCATACAAGAGCCTACTCTCCTCGGTGGGAAGACTCTCACCTTTCGTGTAAAATCCACTTTTTGTACAGAAAATAAAATATTCCACCGACTGAGATTTTACACGAACACGAGGAGGATGAAATGGTTTCCGGAAGAGGACGGTTTACGAGGCTAGAGGGCCACAGATCTGGTCAGTGAAAGTTTTATATTGTCAATAGCGTGAAGGAGAACTAACGCAATAGATCAGAGATCCATCCATCCAGCCATCAGCCGCTAACAAGGCTAAAAAGATGTTGAGGTGAAATGTTAAGATCAATGACAATACAATACCTATGATTCGTCTTTCAGGAGGCAATTGGACAGCTGTCTGGTCTGCAAACCGGCATAGGATCATATGTTCCTGACCCAAAGGAAAGAAGAGAGTGGATGTCATTCTCAGTCTCATCTCAGTGATTAAGGAGTACGGCCATTTCTAACGGCCATTCTCTTTGGTCTCATGCACACAACAATAGAAATGTGTGCTGTAATTGGAACAGGAACAAGCATATTAATTATCCGTCAATTAACACAGTACCTCCCAATGTCCCTGTGTTTATTTACAGTATTTCTGTGAAAAAATGTTTGGCATATTTGCTCTAGAAGTCCCACGATTGCTTTCATCACAGAGAGCCCAGCTACCATATCAATCAAGTCAATTCAACACTGCACTCTTGAATATAGCTGAGCTCTCCAATTTCCTTCTCCTAGCACTTCAGTCTTGTACAATATGTTTAATATAATCATGTGTATTATGTGGGCACTTTAGCCTTGTACCTTCTCCTCACTACTGCTTATAATGCTGACCTAGGAACCTCTTCTGTTAAATATGTATGTCCTTGTTGCTTTTTGACAGGCTATAAGCAAGCAAAACATCACAATATCTACCTGGGGCCAAGTGGACCGCACAGCCAAGAAAAGGTACCATTCTCTGCATACAGTCGTTTTAAAAAGTGCTATTCTTCCACGGTTCTTGTAGCGAATGACCCTGGAGAGCACCTCCTCATCTCCAACATGTTCCTGCGGTAATTGATTCCATTCCTCTCTGCGAGGGGTCAACAGTGAGTGCAAGGCCATGGTTGCAGCAGGTGCGGTGACTTCACACTAAGCACCAATATCTCATGTTGCTACAGTACTGTTAGCCCTCTTTTGTTCCAGCTAGAAGCCATTTGTCACCACAGCAACGGGCTACTATAAATGGAGCAGATTGAGTGCAATACCAGACTGTATAGATACAGTAGGCGTGGAGCTTTGACAGCAGGTAGTACCAAAAAGGAAATGACAGCCAAGAGGGCGAGATAAGGCGGATTTAGAGAGCTTGTGTCACAATCGTGAGTCTGCTTGCTCAATGAAATACAGATTTCTCATTTTCTTGTCAGAGTTAATGTTAGAGTATAAATTTCCAGATGGCAATCATGGTAATTTAACAGTTCCTCTTTGTGGACAGATGGATACAAGACAAAAGACAGCACTTCGTCAAACGGTCAAGTATTTCTTCATTACTTCAAAACATGATTAATTCAAATAGGCAGAACTGGATCCAATCATTAATTTTCTATAATGTCTGAGAACAAACTTCAAATAGATGTTCAAGGTGAGCCAGTGTTATCACCTATCAACTACTAGATCATGGTTTGCAGACAAGGTCCCATACAGTAGCAACCATTTTATAAATGTCCTCCAAGGATTGCAGACAGGTCCCATACATCACTAATGGGATGCTCCACCCCAATGTCCATCTCTCCCGCCCCGGGGTTCAATGTTGTGTCTATACCGAGCAATAACGGATGGTTGGACTGGAGGGTGTACATGAAAGTGTGTAAGCCTCCAACTTTTGGTTCCTTTGTTCCCAGGACAGATACTGTATCAGAGCATTTTGGTCCCATGGGAAAAGTAATTGTATATCCCTCTCCAATGAGAAATGCAGAGAGGAAAACAATAGTGTTGATACTTGATACATACTGTATAGGCTTAGAACAGCATACCCATAGTTAGGCCTGCAAAAGTAAGATTTTAATGATAATCCTGAGTTATGTGCTGAATATTGTGTTCTCGTCTCAAGGAAAAATGTAGCTGATTGGGATTTTTGCATCTTTAAGCCTGCACCTGCCTTCCCCTTCGCATCTTGGAGATGGGGATTAGATAACATTATGCTACTGTACCTCAATTTAGCAATATACCAACAATTTGTCTTCAGGGAACATGAATGTGAAGTTTCATGACAAACTGCTCATTATATTGTGATGTAACTTAGGTGCTAGTGCAAAGAAAGACTGGCCTAAAGGTGGCGCAAGAGGAAAGGCCATGGGGTCATCTAAATCAATCATCTAAATTCATTCTGGCTGAGCACAGCAAGTGTTCATGGCAAATTGCCCATTTTCAGTTACCTGAAAAATGTTGTTCCGAATAATACAAAGGGCAATTTTGAGCAAAGTGTGCTCCTAGAGGAATTAGTCATGATCTCTGCAGTATGAAGCTGCACACCAAACTCCATGGCAATCAAGCCAGTGTTTCTGTTAGTTTATAATAACAATATGACACTTTGCTGTCACTATTCCACTGTCAAATTAGTTATTTAGGGCCAGTTAGCCAGTTATAGGCATCTTTATAGATTTTTCTATTTCTTTATATGCACCAAAAGTTCGTTTTTCTGGGTGTTGATTATAGCGCTTTTCTCCCTCACTGAAAAGTACCCTTTTGCAGTGTCTATCATTCAGGTGTATTCCAAGCATATGGTGCGATAACAATTTAATTAGTACTGCTCAGAATCCATTATGCTCCAGTTAATGCAGGAGCCTCTTGTTACATTAAAATTAGTGAGGGGGGAAAACAGTTTTCATTAAATGGAGATCAAACGGAAAGTAAGACTGGGTGGTGAACAAGATGTTTCAAGACAGGTCGTGACCCAGGAAGGGAAAGCTTCTTTGGTATCAGCAAAACAACACATTTGTAAATGTGCAAGACTTTCATCAAAACTTACAAAATTCAGATTTAACTCTGATAAAATAGATATACAGCAGGATAATAAATACATCTAGTCATACTTTAAAGACATACCTTATAACTGAGACTCTCCTGGAACCTTTTGCTGTAAAAAGAAAAAAAAGAAGAGAAAAGTATAACATATTTTGCTGTCACAGTCTAATGGTTTGTTGAATATCAGGAGATGGAAAACTTTCTGCATTAATTTGTCTTGAGGCTGCAAATTATTGCGACCATAGGTCGCATTTACTACCAAAACCTCCACCGGCTGTCTGTGGGTCAGTCATTCCGTCACACTTTTGCCCTGCTCATATCTCCACAACCGTTGCCCCCATCCATGCCAAATTTTGCACACACACTCCTTGACTGCCAAACTACAACCTCCAAGGACCCCCGGAGCCCCAGGGACCCCCAGGTCCCTGGGGGACCCCCAGATGTAAAAAATGACCAAATGTGCTCACACGTCACACTTTTTCCCTGCTTATATCTCCGCACCCGTTGACCCGATCCATGCCAGATTTTACACACACACTCCTTGCCTGCCAAACTACAACCTCCAAGGACCCCCGGGACCCCCAGATGTAAAAAATGACCAAATGTGCAAAAATGACCAAATGACCACCCCAACGGGGCTGCTCACGGGGAATTCCCGGGGACCACCGACTCCTGGTGCTCCAGAACGGATGCATAAGCCACCTACAGTCGCTTATCTCCCGATTAGGGAGTCTTACTGGTGTACTGTACTGTATCTATCCTCTACTTGAGAAACTGTCTTGATAAAGAAACTGGCTACCTTTATCATATTAGACCTGTAATGCTTGGCAAACACAAAAAAACGATTGTCAAAGTCTTCTAGAAATTGCTCCCTTTCTTCCCAGGGAATAGAAAAATCATTATTAGCTAAGGACTTTTCCTGTGGCATGAGAAACAGAGACGTTTTTTGTGGCGTTAAAGAATAGCTAGGACACTGACATGTTTGTGCAACTCATTAAAAACAAAAACTAAGATGGCACTGGAAAGGGTCACAGGGAAACTCTTAATATTTAACATGGCCAGTTAGGGCATTTGCTATCAGAGCTGCCATCTGTGTGGAGAGATGGGCAGTTTCACAACTCGTAAAAAATATGCTGGAAGCTGCTGGGAGTGGAATGTTTACACCTGTAGAGTCTTCTTCCTCGTAAGAGTCTGTGGAACATGACCTGAGGGGGGAAACACTAAAAGTAGCAGCAGGAACGAAGATTGACAGTGTCAGGTGCGCTAAGGCCCTACCGCACATACTGTAAGATTTGCCCTCGGGAAACTTTTTTTTTTTTTTTTGTGGTCATCTTTTTTTCGTTCTTTAATTCCTTCGCGGAGATTCTGGTTGGGAATGGTTTTGGGTGAGGGTTGGGTGCAAAGTGCTGTGTGAAAAGGTAGTAGTGACAAAGGTTACTAGGAATACCCATTTCATGTATGAGTTCTATTTAGAAAGACATCATCTTTTAGATCAGCCAATACAAAATACTGTTCCGGAAGAAACAGTGTGGGTTGAGTAGCACGCTACTGTCAGTACAGTAAACAGCTTCTGGTATGATTCTTAAATAAGTGGCACTAGTGCACTTTATCTTATTATTTTTCAAAGTTGTTGCATACTTTTATTACTTTATACAATTGATGCACTGAGCTGACATGCTGATTGTACCCTGTACTGTGAGCAAGAAATCGCAAATGGCGAAATAAACTTGAAACTTGTATGATGATGATGTACAAATACACATGGACATACACAAAAAGTCACGTATTGGAGCAGCTAGCACATAGCAAAAATAAGTATAAAACAGAGCAAAAGAAAACACACACACACACACACACACACACACACACACACACACACACACACACACACACACACACACACACACACACACACACACACACACACACACACACACACACACACACACACAGTAACAGTATGGATACATCATTTAGATTGACATGTCGGCATCTTATAAATGTCACACTCATGCCACACAATCCCATTGTTAACAGAGTGCTGCCATGACTACAGAAACAACACCATTAGCAAACAGCGCCTGTCTCTTCTACCCTCCAGTGCTATTCCACTCGGGTAAAATTTCAGTCTATGACATCATCGTTTAGAGGTCAAATTAGATGATTCCTCCTCAACAGAATGGAACTATTAATAATGCAATCCATAATGCACTTGAGACTTTTAATTTACTCTTTAAAGTAACTTATTCTCCAGTGAGTTTGACTAAATTCTGCAATTGATTTAATATTTTTTATCTTCTATCTTTCCAGGAATCTGTCTGTCTTTTCGTATGTATAACAAACATGGAGATGAGGTCATAGTACTGACAGAGACTGGCCTCCAACTACTCTGATAATGGGTACTACACTAGTGATAAGATTTTTCTTCTTTTAAGATTTGTATGCCTTTATTATAGATAGGACAGTAGGCTGACAGGAAATGGGGAGAGAGAGAGAGGGAGTGACAGTGACAGGAAAGGTCGTCGGGATCGGGACTCGAACCCACGACACGCTGTCAGGCTACATTGTAGCATAGGTGCTACAAAGTAAAGATAAAAGTATTATTACTGTGCAACTAGTAATAGAGTAAAATGGAACTGAAAGAATATATTCCTTGCAGTATTTCACAGCCAGGCATTGGGCCATGCTTTGTTTTTCTTTTCCTATTTTTATCATGTTACTGGGCTGTGAGTCACATCCTGATAGCCTCACCGGATGGATGAATTCAGCGGTCATCAACAGAAAATGTTCCCGCACAATGGCTTGGAGTTTGGCAGGTTTGCTTGACGCAATTCACCTTTAAAAGCTGTTCCGTGGATGTTCGCACAGGCAACGACCTTGTCTAAATGTCATGCTTTCAAATATGTCTTATGATGGTAGTCTCTCTCTCTCTCCTTCCTGACTCTCACTATTGTCGATAGTCGAATCGTTTCCTCTTTATGGAAAAAAGTATAGCGTGAGAAACTGCAGGTGTTTTGCTGGATTGGTGGTGATCAGGGACAACTAGTGAACAAAAGAGTGTGTGTGTGTGTGTGTGTGTGTGTGTGTGTGTGTGTGTGTGTGTGTGTGTGTGTGTGTGTGAGAGAGTGAGAGTGAGAGTGAGAGAGAGAGAGAGAGAGAGAGAGAGAGTTTATACACACACACATGCATTGCATGGAAATTAGTACAGTGAGAGACACACAAGACAAGATAGAGAGGAGTGACAGAGAAAAAGATAGGGGAGAGATAGAGATGGAGAGAGAAAGAATGAGTGGGAGAAAGAGGGAGACTGAGGGAAGGAGGGAGGGAGGGAGGGAGGGAGAGAAAGAGCGAGAGAGGAACGTAAAGAAACAGAGGGTGAAAGGATGATGGAGAGAGGAGACTAATGAGCATATGAGAGGAGAGAGACGGAGCATGAGAGGAGAAGGTCCAGAACAGTCAGAGTCGCAGCAGGAAAGAACACAGGTCAGAGACCATCAGAGAAAAGTACAGTACTGATTTAATTGAACTGAGAGTGTAGAAATGGACCCGAGGGCGCAATTTGCAGTGTAGTGAAATGGAACAAAACATTGTACCACTACAATCATGATTGGTACAAAGTAAAATCCTGGTTAAGTTAACTCTGAGAGTGTACAAATGTAGTTTGTATGGACACACTATGGTTAGTGGTAACCCTGAGGTTATAATACAACTAATATTGACCAGTAAAACTCCCTGATCGGGAGATAAGCGACCGTCAGGCATACACAAACTTTAGAAGGCAATCGTAGCCAATCAGGAGGGAATATGGGAAATGGGACAGATCCATGTTGATGACATGACTTTAGAGATACCGCTTTGTGTGATTTTAGGGGAAAATCTATACTGTATCATAAATTTGTCTTTCAAATCTTGATCTATCAAATTCTATGATTTGGTTAAAATATGAAGCAGCTGTACCAGAGTATGTGCGTCTACTGCACACTGCACATTTCAATACACACACAGCGTGACATCTGTGAGTGTGACACATAGATTAACAGTCAAAAACTGTCAGAGACTTTCTTTGTCTGTTCTTGTCTCTTGAGGGTGTTGTTCACGTGCTGTGCAGGGAGTACAGACAGTGCGCTGCAGAATGCGACAGCATCCAGACGGTGTGTATCAAGGCCAACATAGAGCAATTTCATTCATTGCTTTCATGTCCACCTGCACTAGTGAGACGGATATGTAACTCACTGGCTTTTTCATTTTTTATAACAAAAAGAAAAAGAGGGGGGAGACTGCCATTACTTTAACCAATGGTCTCTATTCAATTCTAGATTAATATGCTTAAATGTGGCAGGGATATAGAAAAAATATAAATATAGGCATAAAGTGCTGCCACTGCTGCCATCTACAGCTTACAGGTTGAAATTTTCACCTTGCTTGTATCCTCTTGTCCTCCCTGGCTGTCATAAATCTTTAGATATTTTGGGAACAATTTCACCCACAATTAAATGTCTAAAATAGTGATGCCAGGTTGAAAGAGTGCTGTGTGGAGAGCAATGACAGACAGACCTCCTGGGGAAGGAGAACTTGACGGTGTTCTGAATGAAGCCGTAGCAGCAGGGACTGACCACGAAGGACGCTCCAGCCTGGATGCAGTGTCCCACCACCATGTCGGTCGCAACACCACACGCGTGAAGGGCCACCTGTAAAACAACATTCATTGAGTACACACAAACTGATTGAGTGACATACACAGGAACACACATGTAGAGACACAAACCAATAGGGCAGACACGTCTATGTATGTAAGGAGTGTTTATTGTACAGACACAAGCACACGCAACTGTCAAATGTCTCTGTGTAAATACATCTTTGCCACCAAATGCAAACAAAAATACATAATCACTCCCATCTTTTCCATATTCTAGAACTGCAGATTTAAAATGCATACAGGCTTTCAAAAGTTGTGGACATAAGGAGTTAGGACAAAATGCTAAGCTGAGGCACGGATGCCTCAGGCTTCCCATTGAGCAGGGGAAACTGTGTGTGACGATGGCTATGTGGCCATTAGCCCTGGAGCCTTTAGATATTGGTAGATGGAGAGGCAGAGAAAACAGCCTACGGCTCTCTGTATGACTGTTTCAGAGCAGCTGAATTTACCAAGCATTGTTATTAGATGTCTCAGTCTCTAGGAGGGAGCTCTATCTATCCAAGGAATAAAGTCAGAAGTGATGATTAACAGCTGAACATAAACGCAACAATTCTGTTGTCATTTATACAATGAGCAAAGTTTTGATCATTCTCAGTCATTTAAATTATTATAAACTGACTTCAATTCAATTCAAATGTATTAAAGTGTAAAAGACCCAAGCCACAAGGTGGCAGTTGTAAAATCCTAAGGAATAATTACAATCTGATTTGTTTTAGTAGTGTGTTTGTTGTACAATTCAAACAAAATCATCAGTCAAAATCAGTCAATCACGTTCAATTATAAAACAAATCAAACGTGACCAAAATAACTTTATTTACAGTACAAAACATTTGCTACTCATCCTTACTGACATAGAACTACCACAGTTGTTCAAACTCAAAGGGGAGTTGGCCAAACCCAAACATTTAGTCATTCTTATCGATTAAAAGCTTGGGATCTGTTGAATGACTGAATAAAATGTGTTCATTGGGAAGTTAAAAAAGCGAACAGAATACACACATCACTTCGTCCGAGTGCTGGGTTAAGATACGACCATGAAGAAGAATAGAACCAGCACACTCAGATGCTCCAATAAAACAAGGACAACGTTTCGAGCCTGGGCTCTTTGTCAGCTCAAACCCACAGTTTGGCCCTGACGAAGAGCCCAGGCTCCAAACACAGTCAAATTTTATTGGAGCTTATGAGGGTGTGGGGCTCTACTCTTCATTGTGAAGTTTACCAGGGTCATTGACAGAATTTGGCGTGTGCTGGCATGTGCGAGCGTGCACACGCACACGCGCACGCACACGCACACGCACACGCACACGCACACACACACACACACACACACACACACACACACACACACACACACACACACAGTGCATTAACATCTTGGTCAGGCCAGGATGTCATGGGAGTTCACAATGTCAATGGGAGTTCACCGTCTCCAGCTCATGGCAGGAATACATCCTGCCGCCAGCACAAAGAATCCACACTGGCATCGTTTAGTTATTAGTCCGCCTCTCTACCTCCAGGCCAACGTTGACATTCTTGCATATTGCCCACCAAGTCTGTTGGTGTCGGAGAGTCTGGACCCATATATGTCGCCATGACAACACCACAGAACAGAAGTTCACGTCAATAAGAGGGAGTCCAGCCCCAGAGATTAGGGTACAATATCGTCGTTGTCGGGTGGAAACCTCGTATCTCCAAGTTTCAAATTTGTACGTTCTTTCGCAAAGTGAAGCCTTGCTTCATCGTACAAGGCCGTCGCACAAAAGTAGTGAAAACAGCCGATCTACAAGCACACAACGAGGCGTTGTGTGCTTGTAGATCGGCTGTTTTCACTAGTTTAAATCATTCTTAAAATGATAAATGCAAAACGAACGGTTTTGGACATACAAGGTTTTCACCCGACACCGACGATATATAACTGCCGAATAAACCAAGGGTTGCTTTGTCAAAAGATGCACAGACAAACATGGGACAGGAGAGTGACTGCATCCATTATTAAATACTGAAGTAAGATATGCGCTGACGTACAGACACAGACACAGTACCGGGAGCCAACTCATTAAAGCCGTCTAGAACTCAGCACAGGGGAACATTTCTCAGGACAGCATCCAGCTCTCCCTGGAAATGGTTTGGCAGAATTTAGCCATTGTAGCTTAACCAATATAAGAAGCCAACAGTATCTTCCAAAAAAATACAAAATAAAAAAGAAGAGAAAAAAGGGAAATATTGTTTGATCAAAACCAGATTTCAAACGCCCAAATGGACAAATTGGCTTATTTTTTAGGTTTTCACACATAACTAACACTTGGACCCTAGCGTCCCTATTCTGGGGGTGAGCATTTGGCAAAAATAGCAGATCTACAAGCGTGTAGAAGTGTAGAGAGGGAAAAAAGGAGGGGACGGGGTCTAGACCCCCGGGAGACTGACGAGAGAGCCTATACACGTTTAAAGCATGTTTAGCGTGTGTAACTATATGATGGTAATGAGAAGGTGTTGTAAAAGGAATAAATAATGATTAAAACCAAACTATTCCAGGATGGCCCCATTGTGCTGCCACAGGTGTAATGTGGACTTGAACCTGGACATCATTCCTGTGAAGTGATCTATTTATTAAACCATTCAGTATTACTGTATTGCAATCACACAACAATGTTAATGTATTTATTGCGACAGTCTGGTCGCAGTTACTATCAAAACCTCCACCGGTTGTCAGTCAGTCAGTCTGTCTGTCTGTCCGTCCGTCCGCCAGTCAGTCTGTCTGTCTGTCCGTCACGTCACACTTTTTCCCTACTCATATCTCCGCCACCGTTGCCCCTATCCATGCCAAACTTTGCACACACACACTCTTTGGCTGCCAAACCACAACCCCCACCCTCATTTCTCACATGGCCCTCTTCTAGCGCCACCATGAGGTCGATTCTTACAAGACACATTTTTGGACACTGTTCGTACCGATTTTGCCCTAAAATCACGCAAACCGGTACACAGTATCTCTACAGTCATGTCATCAAAATACATCTGTCCCATCTAGCGCCACCATCTGGCCGATTTTTTAAAAACACATTTGTGGACACTGCTCCTACAGATTTTGCCCTAAAATCATGCAAAGCGGTACACAGTATCTCTACAGTCATGTCATCAACATGGATCTGTCCCATTTCCCATATTCCCTCCTGATTGGCTACTATTGCCTTCCAAAGTTTGCGTATGCGACCTGACGGTCACTTATCTCCCGATCTAGGGAGTCTTACTGGTACAGTATATATTTCTCTCCTTAACCCATTCAGGCCGGGTACACATTTTAGTGTATGGGAGGGGCTTACAGTACATGTACAGTATGTTGCAACATATTTGTTTTTGTAGGCTAAATTCTGATTTAGGCCTAACTATAGATGGGTTAACCTAAATGGGTTAAATGTGGGCTTTACACAATATTCAATTTGTGGAAATCCAAATTAATATTAATATTTCCTCTCTAATAGGATTTGCACTTGTTTGGATATGAAGAGGCAGTGAGCCAGTGGGGACTGGTTTCTCTTTCAAATTCATGCCGAAAGCTCAATTTGAACCATCTTGGATATATACATGCAGTTCACTACATGGGGGAAATGGCTTATATTTCCTGACACAAATTCTGGACAGCTAATTAGAAAGAATCTGCTTTACCCTCCTCGTCTGTCATGTAAACTTGGGATTTAACGATCATAAAGTGCCATACAAGATTTGGAGAAGTTTCTTGATTAATTAGAAGTATATTTTGCATGTTTTTGCCCGCTGAATACAAATCATGCATACTTTACATAATGACCAACCTTTTCCAAAGCACAGTTTTAGCATTTGAGAATTATTACCATTTTTTTTTTATCTAACTTTCGTGTGATAATCCTACCCCCTGTACTTCTGCATGTGGCTAGTAATTACATGGCTATGTTTGGATACACGTTTGGATATCCTACATAAATTCAAACGTTTTGCTCCAGGAACTTTTTTCGTCTAGACTTTTCAAATCAATCCATGCTTTCAACTGCATTTCTTTGACAAGAAATAATAAATCAATTTCACAGTGTTGGATTATTGCTTTCAAGTGTCGAGTGTTGAGTCTCATACCTATGACTACCTGGAAGGCAGGAAAACATTTGACAATCTAAAAAAAATTATACATTGGAACTTGGAAGCACACTGCAGTAATGTAAGTAAACATAACTCATAGTCAAGGGGCTAAAAGTGCAAACCATTGATACACAAACCAAAATGACCAGGAATAAAAACAATTAAGCAGTCAAAGAGCTATTCATATTGGCAGTAAAATTACTTTACATAACAATGTCCATGGGTTATTTTCAACTATAATTATATATATTTTTTTATTTTACTATTGAACTTTAGACATTCTTGACTTTGGACAGCATCCTTGCAGCAATTCAGCAGTTCAGTGAAATGAGGAATTTCCTTTCTGAATGTGAAGCAATACAAACAACATTCCCCCCAAAACAACTGAATCATCTGAAGTCAGAACATCTGGGCCAGTGCAAATGTAGTTTTTCCCCTCTGGGATACAACTTCAAAATGGGACTGAATGGAGAGAGCAGACAATACTAACTAGGGCTGTCCTAGCACTACTGTAGAGGAATTCCACACACACACACATAGATTTGGCTAATTTATAGATAGATAGGACCACAATGGAAACAAGTCCCCAGGACTATTGGTTATCCTTTTAGAATAAGGGCCCTATCTGGGCCCTTACGCTTAATCTTATAATGCATTTTTTATAATATTTTGAAAAACATTTTAAAATAGGGAAAATAGCCAGTAGACACATTGTGAGCTTGTAGATCGGCTATTTTTCAAAACAATTTGATAAGGCGCCCTGCAAGATAAAGCCCCTCAATGTCTTATGTCTCTGAGCTGTTTACATTGCTGACTAAAAAAGTATTGAATCAATCAATCAATCCCAGTCCAATCCTGACTGTCAGAATCTACTACTGCCGTTATACCTGGTAACACAAGGTGATTTTATATATATATATATATATATATATATATATATATATATATATCATACGGTTCACTGCAGCTCAAGAGTCAGTGTGAGGGGTGGTCAGGAGATGTCTATGAACGCTGCGTTTAAAGGCTTGAAGGTTATGGAATCAACCACATGCATGCTCTGGTAGGCTGTTGCACACCCGGACAGCAGTGTGGAGAAAGGTTCTGTCCAGTGTGCGTGTATTGGAGCATGGGAGGCTGAGGTCGCAGTGTCACTGTACAAGCTGTTTGTACTTAAACATCATCAATCAATAGGCCTCCCGTTTCCGGGAATCACTACCCTGGACTGCGTGCTGTAGAAAACAAGTGAAAATAGTTTAAAGGTGTGGAGTCACGCACCGACGTTTAACATTGTGCTGCAGTAGGTCACGTGGTCTTTGTTGAAACTGTTTGAAAGGGGGGCGGAGCCGGCCGGGACCATCACAGATTGATCGATGTTCGCTCTGGGGAGTGCATCTGTATCATAAGAGTTATAAACTCAGCACAAAAAGAGAGGAAACTTGACTTCAGTCCATTATATCTCCCCTTTAACTCATTTAGTGCCAGCGCCCTCTAGGGGCCATAGAATGCCAGGGTATCTCTCATAGGCGAGCGCTTTAGCTTCCAGGACCTCACCTTCCAGGACCTCACATGCTCACGTTCATGCACGTCATGGAAAGGTCCCGGATGATAATGCTAACAGAATGGCTATTCCCATTTTGTCATCTAAAAGATCATTTTTGGGCGATTTCGCCGTAAATAAACCTCGCGCCGCTTCCCTAAAGACACAATCCAGAGATATAAGCCTTCAAAGATGTGGTCTTTCATTGGATTAGGCGGAGATTGGCGATTTCGTTCGCAAATAACGGCCGGCCGGGAGGTTGCTAGCTTTCGGCTAGTAGCTAGAAAAATCAGGCCAGGCTTCAGAAGGCCTCTTATCATTTTATTCATTTCATTAAAAAAAGCCGAACTACTTCGGGATCGGCACACTCGTGTACTCATCGGAAGCGGCGCCGAACATTGGGTGAACATTGGGGAGCTCAAAAATGTATTTTAAACCATTTTTTATGGAATATATCGTCGGACAGAGTAGAATGGCTAGCTGGCTAGCGGCTAGCGAGCCAGGACCACCCACGACTCTACAAGCAGCTCGGGGTAAGTGAATTAATAAAAAAAAAAATGTATTGGATTGAAATAAAGCCGAACTAGTTCGGGATCGGCACAGAATGAGTTAATAATACCAATTTGTATTGTGTTTTACAGTATTTTTATCGTTGATTGGTCACCTTTACAACAAGGTACAGTTCGTAAGCATCGTATTATTAAAGGGGAGATATAATGGACCAAAGTCAAGTTTCCTTTCTTTTTGTGCTGAGTTTATATAAAAGGGATCTGTATCAAACAGACCACGAAACCAGGAAGTGGCCTCAACATAAAATGTATTTTATTTGTAATTCTATGCAAATAAAATATATATTGCACCTCAAATGTCTTAGTTTTAGCAACATTATTCATGTCAAGTTGTTAGTTTATAAATGCTTATTTTGTTGAAATGATAAAAATCGCAATCCCCACGGAGGTCTGTTGTGACCGCTGGTAACCTGCTCATTCTCCGTCCCTCCGATGGCTCTCTCTCCCCGAGCCCCTCTTATCTCTCCCCGCTGGTCGGTCTGAGAGAGAGATGGCACCACCCCTCCCATCAGCTGATTCACAATAGCCTACTACTCTATCCACTGTGTATGTAAATAGACAACAGGTTCTCACCCCTAATGCTTCATACAACCGACGCGATCTTAAATACCGAATGCTTCTCACCATAGACGCGGACGGATTGCCTAATGTCTCAAGGGTTAGACGCATTGGGTGGTCTAAGAAGAAAGAAAAAAAAGTAGTTCCTGATGCGGGATTCGATACCGCTCTGAAGGCTTCTTGGTTTACCAGCCACCCGTCGCTACCGTTCACGGCACTATAAACGACGGAGCGGCGCCGTCTCAGGCACCGATGACCCCCGTGAGTCGCCACCGAGGCGAGCGATAGCGAGCCGAGTTGCCGCGACGAGCGGTGGGAACGGCGCATGAGCCGACTCAGCCGCGTTACCGAATTACGTGCCGTTATGGACAGAATAGTAAATCTTGACCAGGGGACTGCTTCCGCCTCCGAATGTGGCTCAAAGAAGGGACTACGTTATCATTCCACGTTTTGTCAAAGATAAAAGCACAAAAAAAAAGGAACTTCCCAGTCACTCTGGTTAGCTCAGTCGGTAGAGCATGGAGATACAAATCCAGGGACCGGGGTTCAATTCCCCGTGACGGCCGTCAGTGAAAAATATTCCAGTAAACACATGTCGGCGCATGCGTACTAAGACTCTGTCTCGTCCAAAAACTCTCCGTCCCCGTCGCACCCTAGACGCAATAGTCACTCCCAAAACTTCACAGGGGTGAAGCAAAGGAAAGCAAAGACACGGCGTCGGGAGGGTGAAGCAAAGGGAGTGAGAATGGGTTGAAATAGACGGTATTGCGTCTTTGGACAGTAAAAGATTCTCAAAACTTTCATCGGCGAAATGCTTGTCAGGAGTTGTCTCACAGCCGAGAGTTATTGAATGAGTAAACTCCAGTGCTACTGCTGCAGTGCTAATCTGAGTTCCCAGAAATGTTTCGCCAAGTTCTCTGCGCTCTGTATGTCTTCCTGCTGCTCAGACTGACCGGTGTACGGGGCCGCTCACGGAAAATAGCAGATCTACAAGCTTGTTGGCATGTAGCACGGCTATTTTCGAGAGCTATTTTCTGTCACACCACACACACACACCCACACCCACACCCAGTGTATGAGAGGCGCGGACATAAACCGCAGATCACTCCAGTGCTTCTAGGGCAAGAGACAGCAGTAAATGGCCGCTAAAAGTGTCCCAGAGCTGGGGAGGAGAAGCTTTGGGCCCACGAAACGAATAACTGACACCTATTTTGTAGAAGACTTGTACTTTTTTAGCGGTAAATATGCATTGAAGTTGCGGAGTCTTAATACTTTTTACACCTACAACTGCTAGTTTTCAAATCTGGTTTGGATATTCGCATTTTCACCTCGCACGGCTTCTGTGAGGGTAGTTTCAGAATCATCATGAAGCATGCTCAGCTCCGCCCCTTCCCCCCATATTAGCCAATCAAATTAATTTATTGCAGTTACTGTACAGAAAGTACTAATTTCAGTACAGTAACTGCAATAAATTAAACATGGGTGTACTTGACATCATCAAAAATATTATCTAATTAGATAGCCTGATTTAGCTGTTTTGGGCGTATCCCTCCCACTTTAAAATAACCTTTAATAAATAAAACGTTTTTTATATAGTTTTACTATAGTGCTATTGTATCTCCCCCAAGCATTGCTTGCACAATATAAATCAGGGATGAATTTGCGACCATTAAGGTCCCAGGGCTATTTCCAAAAGCATGTTCTTTATGAATCACAACTGTCGGTGGCATTGTTTCCGGGGGGAAGTTTTATCTGCATATTTCACTCAATAATTAAAAGCAGGAAATAATGGGAACTCATTCTTCACTGTAGGCTGTGTAATTATACCTACGCATTTGGAGACAACAGACTCCATCTGCACTGCCAGCTGTAACAACACTGCATATCTTACATCACACCCTTGTGTAATGGTGAGGTGCTTATTACTTTTCAAAATATATTTTCTTTTGTTACTTTTCTTTGGCGGGTTCTATGTTCAGCTGCTCATTTTCTCGTTATGTTTGACTTTTGCACAGATCCAATATCACCTTCAATATGGACCTGACAAGACAAGCAAAGCTAATACATACGAGACAAAGAGACATTCTATGTACAGTACCTTGAAAAACTTTGGTAAACACTATCAACTTCATCCCTAAAATGATCCTGCTCTGTGCGTGCGTGCCTGTGCGCGTGTGTGTGCATTGACCTAGTGTGTGTGATGTACAGTATACACAACAGGTATTTTGATTAATAAATACATTATTCTCAGGAAGTGGACTAGATATGACCGTAAATACACTACCAGCTCTGTTGTCCTTGTGTGTCAAGCTGAAAGAAAATCTGTGTGGTTTGTTCCTGTTATCTTAATCCATGTCCATGTACTGTATATTCAACTCCAGTGGTGATTATGTTCTGTTGAGAACAAGTTCACATTTCATGCCAAAGATGAGGTCAAAGAGCTGAGCATAAAGATCAGTTTCCAGTGGCCAGTGTGTACATCGGCATTCTTTTCTTACCACAAATTAAATTCTAGAAACAAGGAACAAAAGAATTAAAGTAAGAACAAGCAAAACAGAAATCCTATGGAATCGGCACTGGCAATGATCATGAAGAAGTCCTCTCCAAGACTAAGTGAAATCAAATCAATGTAGCTTTTCCCCTTAAAAATGATCTCAAACCAAGAACAAAAAAGATCAATTGGTAGAATCAATTATAAGCTAACACAAACAGCATAACACAAATATATGTGATGGCATTACACCCAAACAAAATCAAGATCAATTGCAAAAATCTATAAACTCCACAACTTCCCATACCTCATAACACTGGTGACAAGTGAAGAAAACTTTGTAAGATAGCCCCTGGAGTCCCAAAGGTGCCCACAGACAGGAACCTTGTTTATAGATCTTGTTGTGGCATAACATATTTCGGGCATCCAGTGTTGATATGTTGCCATGGGCCCCAGCATTCCAAGCGGCTCCCTGCCTCAGGGGCCCTGGTTCACTGTTTGTCCCTCTGGAGAAGGGATGACAGGCTAAATATACTCCATCTACAGTATACCATACCCCTGATAACAGTCTCACACCTGGCCCACGCACAACCAGGATTACAGAGTACAGCTTTTCTAAGAATAGCCATGCCTCTGACATAACTTAATTAGCTTCATTAATTGAATGTCGGACTAAAAATGGGAGCATGTTTAATACAGGGCAGCAGGATGACAGTTGGTGTAATGCACAGTGTTGTCAGATGGGAACATCTTTGGGTGATTAGGTGCAGCAAAGGCAAAAGGGAGGGTGTTGCTAATGAGAAGCAAGGCAAGGGAGTAAAACGAGACTAATATGAGGGCTTGTTTTGAGTAAATATTTATAAGTAAGTGTTGTGTGATTCCTGGTTAGTAGTAGTGTCAAACAATTTGCAATGTGTGTGAATGTGTGTTTGAGTGAGCTGTGTCAGCAAGCATGTGTGTGAGTACATGTTAGGTATGAGGAAGACTTGATCCCCCATGCAACGAGGAGAAGACTATTCTGCACTGTTTGTTTTCCTCCAAGTGGAGCTGGTCTCTGTGGAATGGCCAAGCTGGAACAATGGTTCCTTCTAATTACAGCAGGTACACACATATTCCTGTTTGTTCCAGAGGGTGAGAGCAAGCGAGGCACAGGGGCTACTAGAACAGCTCCTTCTTTCTGAAAGTAGGGCATGACTCTGCCAAGACAGACCAATAGTTTTAACGTTCCTGCGAGAAGATAGTGACCTGAAACACAAACTGAGCACTGAGGTCTCATAGAGTCAGTTTGATATTGCTGAACAAAAGAGAGAGAGGAGGGAGAGAGAGAGAGAGAGAGAGAGAGAGACAGACAGACAGAGAGAGAGAGAAAACAGGAGATTCGCTTGTTTTTGTGTTGCACAGCGAATCTTCTAACACAGCCACAACCATAATTAAGGACCTGTTTGCGCTAAATTGACAGTAATTATGCAGTTACGGTAAGTCAAGAGCACCACAGAGCAAGGTGGGCGTTTTAGTCAATAGAAAGTGTAGTGTAAGAGTGTTGAAACTTGCAGAGAGCATTATAAGTGCTGGGTTCTAACTCCAGTTAAATAAACAGGCTGTCCCTCTTGCAAAAATAAATCAATAAAACTAGTAAAAATAAGTCAATCGTCAGTTACACTGTGCTACAGTAGCATCTACATGCACACTCAGTGGAAATAATCAAAATCATTATGAAGTGCAGTCTGGCACTGTAGTTGGCCACACAAAGACACATCTTGAAGTCTCTTGGCAGAGATGCTGGTGTTAAGAATATTTGATGAATTAGGAAGTACAGGGTGATGGGGCCAAGCCGACTCTATAAACTCTGAAATGGCAGGCTACAGTTTCTGCTTTCGTTATAAAAATGCTTCCTTTCCAAAGACTACTCCAGAAACCTTTACTGAAAATACAAGTCCTTGCCTTTGTTTTTAGGAAGTGAACCACACAGGAATTGAGCAATGCACTCAGAACAGATACTAGAATGCAAGCCAAGGAGAGGGAAATATTTCCCTTAATGATTTCTGTTGGAAAAGGTCATCCTCAGCACTAATGATGATGGGGGTAACAACCTTTGTCCCGCAGTTGGGTAGGTAAACATATTCATTCTTTTTCTAATGCTCAGGAAAGGGAAATAATGTCCATGTTCTGCTTTGTCTGTGTGCAAGCTGGTATACCTGGCACTGCAGGCTCAGGTCCTGAAAAATGATGGAAGTGACAAAGCTCCTGTTTGTTATGTGATGACTGTACAGTTCAAATCTGTAAAATGTTGCCATCTTATGCATTTCTCATGATATCTGAAAAGCAAACAGCATTTTGCTTTTCAACTGAGAAATGATTTTCCTGATTCTGGTGGCAACAACATTTCAATGGTCAGTGCTGGAGGAATGCAAAAAACAAATACGTCAAATTTCAGCCAGTGAGCTGCTTCTGTTGCTGAGCGTACTCACCCCAATGTCAAAGGGGCCCGTGAAGTAGTCTAAATTGGCCTGAATGAAGCCTATGTTGTCCAGACCCAGTTCTGCACTGCGGCTCTGGGCCCTGACCAAGGACTCCTCCTTGTTTTCTATGAGGATCACCTGGAAGAGAGAGTCAGAAATGTAAAGATAGAAAAATAATACGATAGGAACATAATACATTTCTATATTCGTTTTCAAAACAGTTACATAGCTCCACAGAAATAAATAAAAACTAAGAAAACAAAATTAGCCATGATGTCTCACATGAATTGCCTATTTATACAAAGCTATATGAAAACTGATGTGACAATAATACATAGTATTGCTATTTTACTGTATAGTATTTGTATTGATTAAATAAAATATAAATACATAGAATAAATATATTAAATAAATAATTTGATGATTATTAGAAGGGATATACACAAAATTATTACCTGGCAATCTGGAAGTGTGTGTGCCAAAACAATCCCAACATGACCCTGAGAAAAATACAAATGAAAAATGAATTCAAGCCACAGAGACAGGGAGCAGAAACAGCAGACCACATAGTGAACATCAAAAGGTTCTGTGATCAGCAATCCCCAAGTGTTGACCATCAGCCAGCAGGTCCAGTGGGTACTGCTGCATGCCCCTCTCAAAGCACTGTTTCATCACGATAATAACCACAAACACAGCAAGAAACCAAGACAAAGGCAAAGCAAAAGAACAAAGTCAAGAAATGAAAAGATTAGAGGACAGAAGAACAGAGGAAGAGTACCGTATTTTCCGGACTATAAGGCGCACTTAAAAGCCTTCAATTTTCTCAAAAAACTACAGTGTGCCTTATAGTCCAGTGCGCCTTATATATGGATCATTCATTGACATTGAGATTCCCTTTAGCACAGCTCCATCTGTTGGATGCATAACGCAACGGTAGCGTCTATTATGTGCGCCTTATAGTCAGGTGCGCCTTATATATGAAAACAGTTTGAAAATAGACCATTCATTGACAGTGCGCCTTATAGTCAGGTGCGCCTTATAGTCCAGAAAATACTGTAGATGGAGAAAATGCAGTAAATTACATAGAAGAAGAGTAGAAATGAAATCAACTGCTTTCTTCTGCTGTCTGACTCATTGCAAAAGTCGACTGTATAAGGGACCAGCGAACCACCACCCAACACAGTGATGAATGAACTGAAGTGATGAATTAACTGTTCTGCTGCTGTAGACGATCCTCACCGTCATTCAAATCGGTGACTACATGACGCCGTTGACAGCGCTCACCGTCAATCTTACTGTATTTACAGTAAATGTATTAATACTTACATTACTTTACTTTATTTGTTTATTTAGACGGGACAATGCATATTAATGAACACTACATGAATGCAATGTAAATAAGCCGGAATTAGCAAGAATGCTAAATTTCATCCGTAGTCCCCACATGAAGACAAAACAATACATACCAACAAATAGTAACCCTACATTAGGAGAGGGCGCCTAAGAACATACATACAAATACTATTTTTCCATAATGTCGCCCCGGTCGCGGCCGCATCGGTAATGTCCGCGATTTGTTTAAAACGCACGTTGGGCGTGCACGCGAAGTGAAGCTCCTCCATGTTAAGTCAATGGAGAGGCCCATAAAGATACTTCATTTAATCCAAAAGAGCCATTTTGAGCCATTTTGCACCAGATCTGATGTAAACAATACACACGGCAGGGCGCAGCCATCTTTCTCTTCTCGGCTCACACTGTCATGTGACTAGATGACGTAATCGTTGCCGTCAAGTGATAATCCAAAAAAACAAAAACAACCCCCTTCCAGCCCTTCAAAATAATAGCGGCGGCCGACGGAGGAAACGGCGCGGCACCAAGGCAACAAGCAACCTTCAGATTAAGAGGCACGAGTTGTGTTAACAAGGCCCAGGCTCAAACCCAGCATAAGCCAAGTCTCCTGTCCTACTGTTAATTGAACTGAACCTGTTAAGGCTTCTTTGGGTAATTTTGTCACCTAAACGCAAAGTTGTAAATAGTTGCTGCTTTTTAATTGCCTCATTTTATTGATAGATGTACTGTACATGAGATAGGCTCCTGCCCTATGGGCCACATGGCTTAGCAAGGCTTAAGGACTGTCCATAGTATCTCCGAAATGTTCAGTGAGTTGGACTTTCCGACTTAGCAAATCTCTGAACTCTCATTCGGTCTAATGCTTTTCAGAAGTCGTGAGGGGCATCATTTTATGATTGAAAAGGACCTTTTGACCGAAATCTTCGGTTTCGGTCAAAGTATGGACAGGGCTTTACTTAAGGCTCATTCATACTCCAGAGAAGGTGAAGAGCAATCCACTGCGGTGTAGTTTTCTAAAGTCAGAAAACGACAACATTACGTCTTTACCCGCTGTGAAGAGCGCTTCACATCTCCCCTGCTTTTACTTTCTGACATCATCCCATCACCCCAAAAAGTGAGGAGCTACTCACTTCACCCTAGTATGAATGAGCCTTTAGAGAATGTACATATTCTACATAAAGTATGTTATCACATCTGCTGCTATTTTAACTGCCTCATTTTAATTGCCTTTAATCACGCACCTATGTAAATAGAAATACTGTATATCACACACCTTATACATCAATTTGGTCGAAATTAATACATGTAAAATTGCCAATATGGCTTGTTTCGTCCTTGTTACTTCAATCATCAAAACCACAAATCAACATCATCAAACAACAGTCAATAGCAACAGCAGAATAAGCTGTTGTTTGGCATCGTCAGAGAAGATTTGGCAAATTAAACATGGGAGCAACCCACATACAGGACTCAGCCGTGGCCTTATATCGTTTATAATAAGCAGACCTGGCAACACCCTGGCACATACAAACAGCGCAAAAACAATGTTCTTTCTGCCGACTAGAGTTTGTGCTTAGTCTGTGCCAACTGAATAACACAGACTGCCACAGACAGCCAGTCTGAAGGAGTTGGAAAGAATCTCTTGTAGTCTGTTTGGTGGCGATCCACCTTACAAAAACACCACTCATCTGCCAGTAGACTTGGGTGAGGTGCTGGAGCCAAAAGGAAACCAACCGAACGATAAAGGCACACTTTAAGTTTCAAGAAAGGTAAAAAGCAGCCTCTGCACACTCAAAACTGTTCAAAATCGCATTTAATCTTATTTTAGCAAGCTTTCGGTCATATGCCTGAGGAGGTCTATGACGAACGTTTTTTTTTCTTGAAATGGAGCTTGTATGACAAAGACTTTCACCCACTTTAACACCCAACTCTACACCTGTTTTGTGACTGATGTAGTTGAGCTGAGATATATGTAAATCAGAGAGGTGGATGAATACAGTAGACAACTTATATACAAAGAGAGGTTAGAACTGTTTGGCAATGGGAAAGATCATGAAAATGCAGAGAGTACAGCTACAGTCAGAGATGTACAGACAAATGGACAGAGTGAGGGGTGAACATGTATATAATGTACGTACCCCTCCACTGCAGAAATCCACCACAGTCTGACCAGTTCTGGCCAGCTCCATTACCATGGCAACCAAATTATTCAGCTGTTGCCTCTTCCTGATCGCACGGATATCTGACATTTTTCCTGGAATATAAGAAAAGTATATATGTTGTTCTCATTACATAGTAAAGTATCATGAGTGTGTCAGCACAGGTGGAACATCTGTTAATTCAAGTCAGAGTGTCATATGTAATAAGAAAGAAAACGAACTTAACAAAGTAGTGAGCAGTTCTTTAACACAGCAGTTCTTTATTTACAAATCTCTGTTTGCTACTTTCATGAAAATCTTATTAATTCAAATGTGAAGACAAAGTGCTGTTACTTCTGATCAAAATACATCCTGAATTCAACATGCTGAATTACTTTTAATTTGCACTTAGTGAGCTGCCTTATATATATATCGTCATTTTCACTTTTGATTACATGCTCAACTTAATGTTATTGATTACACACTGAAAGAAAATAGCCTCAATTATTTCATCGGCACGCTTTGAGACAATTTTCAATGCAAACAGCCCTTCAACACCACCAAAACAAAGCCAGCGTGCCAAAAAGTGTGTTATTGTCAGCTGCTGCAGAATTTTCCAGCTACTGTGCGAAGCGGCATGTGTACTCAGTGTGTTACTCCATTAACTCAAAGCACATTTTGGTCTCTGGAGCTTTCTTCTCAGTTTCTCTAGCCCTTCAAACAAGCCACATCGACACTGATCCACTGCCGTGCAGTGACACTGTCATCTATGGCTCATAAATCCAGAGTGATGAGTGTTTCCTTTACCCCAGAGTCACGCCACCACGGCCACACGGATGGAATATCAGAAACACATTACCCACTTTTACTTTCCCCATCTCCTGCCCCCTGCCCCAACACACACACACACACACACACACACACACACACACACACACACACACACACACACACACACACACACACACACACACACACACACACACACACACACACACTATGCAAATTGACAACAACCAAGGTTGGATAGCAATGAAAGGAAAGCAAGACCGGGTATTCTGTGGCACAAATGAGAAATGTCACAGCCTCATTGTTCCTCTGACTCTTTCCCTCTCTCACCGGCTGATATTAAGCAGATCCCAGAGGAGATGAGAATGAAAAGAAAGAAAGTGAGGGTTGAAATTAAGAAGTAGTGAAAATTAGGAACCGTATTGACCAGACTCCACGGTTCATTTGGATGAGTAATTGTCATTGACACTTGCGCTCTTGGGGAACTCCTGGGAGGCCTCACTATTGAAGCCTCTGTTGCACCCAGAATACATTTAGGATTTAATTGGAACCTGCATTACATGGTGGGATGACATTGAATAGTCAGTGCACAGCCATAGCAAAGGAAATGCTGGCTACCTTAATTATACTTTGTGATTGGATGCTGAATGTAATGTAGATAACTGCTGTTCGTCTGGCCGGCACCGTTATCTTACGCTGGATGTGTGGTACTGTTGTCCCTGTACTGTGTGTGACAGTACCTCTGTGATGTTCGTAGTACACTTACTAATGGGGAAATAAAAACAAGACAAGGACAATGGCTTCAGCACTTAAGGCCTGTCCATACTTTGACCGAAACCAAACTTTTCGGTCAAAATGAAAATGTGCACGTCAGAACATTTCGGAGATACTATGGACAGGCCTTAATATGGTGTTCAATGACCCACTAAACAAAGAGGTTCCGGGGTTGGCATCAAACTGGCCAGTTGCCACCATCCTCAACTAGTGTGTGACTGACTACATCTCCAGTTTGGGCAAATGGAAAAAGAAAACGTTGTTGAATGTGTGTGTGTGTGTGTGTGTGTGTGTGTGTGTGTGTGTGTGTGTGTGTGTGTGTGTGTGTGTGTGTGTGTGTGTGTGTGTGTGTGTGTGTGTGTGTGTGTGTGTGTGTGTGCGCGCGCGCGCAATCCCGCGCATGTGTGTGTGTGTGGACAAAAACAGGCAACATTTGGTTTGGTTTGTATATCCATACAGTGTAATGTGTGTGCATGTCTTCCAGCATCCCTCCGTCTTATCATTGTCTGTTTCTTTGAAGGTCACTCTGTGGCTCATAATCAAACCCATGCACTCTGTCCCTGTAGGAGTGAGGGGGTGGATAGCATAGAATAAGTAACCGATATCCGACATGGATGGAGTGGGTTCACAACTTTTCCTTTCATGCTTTTTTAATGTGGTGAAGGCAAGCAGGGTGAAGGCAAGGTCTGCAAAGTTTGGTCCAACAGTCGCTGTAATTGCCTGTGCCCCCTACCCACTCCTACAACTTTCTGATGTATAATCGAGTGGAGGCACTTCTTCGCATCCAAAAGAGTTTGAACTCAAAGATCCACAAGTGAAAAGAAAGCCAAGAAAGTCGGCATAGTTCATGTGCAGTTGTTTGCTTAGTTAACAGCTGTTGAAATTATGCGGTACAATTTATACAAACAAGCAACAGCTGTATTTAGGCATTGAATGCCTATTTAGAATCGCAGCACAACAATTGTATCATCCTGTAATACTTGTAGCTTACCTATAAATGTATTTTATGTAAATAACTACCTGCTTTCTGTGCAAACAGTGGTTGTTCCCAGATAAGATGTGAGTAAAATCCCCCAACCACAAATGCCTTGTTAACTCATACAGTGCCCCGGGCCACAAGTGGCCGCTAGAGTGCCAGAAATCTCTCTATAGACCTTCGCTCTAGCTTCCGTCGACACTGTCCCAAGTGCCTTGGGATTTCACTCCAGCCAATGCTATGTGGGACGAGAGGAGGAAGCTAGCTGACACGTAGCCAAAATGCTAACCCCTTTAGAAGCCCGATCTAAAGCTATTTCAGTCGCAAAAAACTTTCTCTTTGGGTCTGGGAACACAATCCGGAAAAAATCCTGTCTAAAGATGTGATTTATTATTGGAGTGGGCGGCGCGATGCGGCCGTTAGCGCGACTACGGCCCGTGTATGGCCGAGTGTTGGCCCGGACCATGGATGGACGTTTAGACCGGGGCTTCGTTGAGGCCTCCGATTAAATAATTCATTTTATTAAATATCCCGGACTACTTCGGGATAGGCACCCCGGAATATGTTGCGCCGCCGACAGTATAGATTGAGGTTTTTTTGGGGGTCTCTAAACTTTATTTTAAACCATTTTCAATGGAATAAATCGTCGGACCATCTAGCGTCTCTCGTTGGTAAGCGCTGGACGAGCAAGGACCACCCACGTTGCTCCAAGCAGCTCGGGGTAAGTAAAATAGCAAATAAAATATTGGATTGGATTGAAATAAAGCCGAACTTGTTCGGGATAGGCACAAAAAGGGTTAATGCAGCACCCAATCAATCAATAAATCAATCAATTGATCTCAGATTTTTTATTTTTTTATGATTAGTACTTTAATAAATGTTTCACACTACTTATATGTCCCAATATGTCCCAAAAAAGGGGGACCACTGCATACATACCCAGCCGATTACAGTACTTGCGCGCTCTGCTTGCGCAAGTAACAAGAAAGATGCAATCGGAAATTGCAAGTGTTGTTGCCGTGACGCGAATTTCGCTGATGAATTTCCGTCTTACCATGTGAATTTTCCCCATTCAAGTCAATGGGGAAAATTAATTCACTAATAATTAATGGCCATATACGGAGATCTCTGTGTCAGTTCTTGTCCCTTTTATTCCTATATGGAGATCCCTGATGTCATCAATATTAAGCCCATATCTTGTAAAGCCCATACAATAAATGGACAGACATACTGTGTCTCATGTGGTCTCTGAATTAAAGTCAATGGAGAAAATTAATTCACAAATACATTTATATAAATTAAACTATATAATAATAATAATAAAACTTTATTTGTATAGCACCTTTCATGACATGAAATGCAGCTCAAAGCGCTTTACAGAGCAGAAAATGAAACACAAGTGCTTAACAGAAAAAAATACACATGATTACAGTAAATTAGAGAAAAATAAAAACATAAAACATTGAGGAACATTTAAAACATTTTAAGAACAGTGCAGACTTCAAAAGCAACAAAGGAATCTAAAAATTCAGCTAAAAGCAAGAGTATAGAAAAAGGTCTTAAGCTGTGCTTTAAAGCTATCCACAGAGGCTGCCTGTCTTAGTGGGACGTAGTGGGAGTTTATTCCAAGCTGTCGGTCCATATTTTTTATATGTCATATTAGGCACATCAAGCAGGTCTGCACTAGAAGACCTGAGGGGGCGGTTTGGAACGTATCTATGCAGGCAGTCATAGAGAAAAACAACCGGGAGCAAGTGTAGCGACGCTAAGACTGGAGTAATATGTTCTCTTATCTTAGTTTTAGTTAAAACTCTGGCTGCAGCATTTTGAACAAGTTGTAGTCAGTAGTTATCTTTGCAGACCAGAGAGAAGTGCGTTGCAGTAATCAAGCCTAGAGAAAACAAAGGCGTGGATCAGCGTTTTTGCATCGTCCAACGACAGATAAGCTCTAATTTGCGCAATATTTCTAAGGTGAAAGAAGGCAATCGTCAGCAATGGGTCTAGAGCACAGGGGTCAACTGGAGCTACCGAGAGATACAGCTGGGTGTCATCAGCATAGAAATGGAAATTCACACGTGAGCGGAAATAAGTTCTCCCAGCGGCAGTATATATAGGGAGAACAATTAGAGGACCAAGAATTGAGCCCTGTGGAATACCAGAACAGATCTTGTGTTTGTTGTGTTTGTGGGAGTAGTAGCACGGCAAAACCTTTTTTACTTGGGAGATGATGGAGGATGCAATAAAGTCGGACAAGTACTATAGTTACTGGTTTAACCACACTAATAACTTAAAGAATAAAAGCTATTGTAACAACACATAATTATACAGTATTTGTCACATCATTATCATCTTAGCATGATCGTATGTGATCAGGCGAACTTGTAAAGATGTACAGTAAGTATAATGTTAACTATTATGTTTAATACAAGGTATTTTGCAATGCAAAATAAGCAGTGTGGTCATATTATTGTTTTGGTATTAGCAAAAGCTTTTCATTTAATTTTGATAAATGACAGTACTCCAATAAATGCATTTTTCATTAGCATAATCATACTGTACCATGACAATTTGGGAGCAGTCCATGTCTTGGAGTGGATAACTCCATTTATTAATCCTAATAAATGGAGTCTCACTGGCCAAACAGTGACTACTTCATAGAACAACATAATCAAAATGGCTTTTCTTCATTTTAGTTACTGTATGCCCTAAGCTTACTGGAAGTCTAAAATATTCTACATGCAGTAAGTCAAGCACAACAATTCCAGGCGGATATTCTATTAAATGATGTTGAAATGATGATGGTGCTTAACTCTTTTACTGCCAGATGTTTTATTTATATTTATTGTGTCTGGCGCCAGCAAAAAGCGGCTTACCTTTGCGACATTATAGTAGATAGATAGACATTAATTTATTTTTTATTTTTTTTGGATTGTGCAACATGCACTTTGGCAGACCAGGCAGCAGAGGGCGGCGTCATGCAAGAATTAATGTGAATTTGACCGTTATGTGTTGCCATCCATTGAGACCAGTCTCTGGCCACAGAGCCACAGGGCCAGAGAAATCAACACGGAAGAGAATTGGTCTCCGTTGATGTTAACGCATAAGGGATTTTTAAGACCATCACTGCGGGCGATGTGATTACAGTACACGGCGGCGCGACCCCTCATCAGCTTACAGACATCAACCAGGTAAACGAACGAACGGCCGTATTGGCGCGACGCGACACAGAGAAATGGGGCGAACGGGAACGTCCGTAGCAGTAAAACAGTTAATATTGGAAAGCTCTTCTGCTACCCGTGGGCTGAGAGCTTTCTTTCGGCACTGCATGTTAGGCCTGACTGAGTGGACATCAGCCTCAGTTGCCAGGTATCTGATGCCAAAGATTATCTCAGCACACACTCTTTTCCTTTCCCCTTCAATGCTCTTTTCGTACCTCAGAAATTACAGCTCTACATTTCACATTGGCTTTTGGCACTGATTCCTGCCCCACCTGCCGCAGGCTTTATGAGCAGTAGGAAAGTGGGCTTAGGATGTCCTCTGTCCAACTAAACGCTCCCATCGACTCATTAAAATAATAAAGAGCATAAAACAAAATGGATCTTTCTAAAGGGTGGCCCTTGGACTGTACCTCATTAAATCTGCTGAAGAGATGATGAATGGAGAGGTATAACTCAGGTATAATGCAAGGAGTTCTATGATCTTTGGCACTTTTCTACAGTAATGGACTTATTCATGCCCAGCTGGAGATTAAAGTCCCACAAAAGTGAGTTATGACAACAATAATTAGGAAGAGGCAGCAAATGCCACTAATACATGAGCAAACACCCTCGGCTAGCATGAAACTGCATGGTTCCTTATATAAAACCTCATTGTAGACAGCAGGACTGTAATATTGTTATGCCCACTGTTGCCTTCAGTAAAGAAAGTGTAGATATTTTCACTGTAAAATAGTAAGTTAAAGATTGTCAAGATTCAAGAGGGTATATTCTCTCTCATACAGGTACAGTACAAACAGCAAACTTTTGCAGACTGTGGTAAAAATCCCAATATACAACAACAATATAACAAGTCCAATCGGGCTGAACCAGGACCCAATTTAGGTCCAAACGGATGTTGTGTTATGGTGTTTTTGGTCAAAATAGGCCCCACCCATACATTTGTAAAGGCAATTACAGGCATTGGTATGGAGCATCAAAAACCTGTTTGACGGTCATTATCACTTGACTCACAAGACCATCTGTGTCTAAAGGGCCATTTATAGTTACGTATGGTTGATTTTGTACGTTTTGGGTGAGAGATTACGTACAGTAAATCCGTCGACATGCATAGTTCCTCCTCTACGTTATCCGCAAGGGTACAGATTTAAGTTAACCACATATGGATCCAGACCCGGAGTAATTATAACAAAACACACCCGCTCATATAATTCCCAAGTATATGATGAGCCGCTGAGCTAATTAATCAGCTCTTCTTGTGTGCCTCGTCTTGCTGACAGCTGTTGGAGGATAGGCGGTGTGTGTGTGTGACTGTGTGAGAGTGAGAGAGAGTGTGTGTGTGTGTGTGTGTGTGTGTGGGTGGGTGAGGAGTCAACAGTCAAGCCGCCCTCTTCACGTGGTTGCGACGTTTCTTTTTCCCCGTTTCTTGATACAATATATTTCTCATTGGGACACAGTTTGAGAACCGCTGTCATAGAGCAGAGTTAAAGTAATTTTCCTCACTGCTGCGCCTATGTTTGACAACGGTGGCCGTGGGTACTTCTTGCTACGGATACATCTTGTACGTTGAGTCCGTCCAGTTGGGTGCTGTACGTAAGGGTCCGTATACAGAGCTAAATCATCCGGAGTATTACGTACTGGGAGTCAAACCGGACCAAGCGGAGGAAAGTTCTCTCACCCTCCGTTGCTTGTGTATTCCTGCAGTCATTATGTACTACTATGCATGGTACTTAATTTGGTCAGGGTAAAAAAGATTACACTGGACATTGGCGAAAAACATAATATCCTGCCCCTGGCCGTTCCAGCCTGCCAGAAATAATGAAATCACAAGAGGAGTAAAAAAAAAATAAAGCTATGATGTGACATCTTACAATAGCCTGTGGAAAGAATCTTGGCCTTCTTCATGGCATATGAAGCTTAGGGGAGCCGCTGGGTGACATGATGGCTTTGTCTCATTAGATTCAAAAAGCTTCATCTCAATCTCATCTCCGGTCACAGGGGAGATGCAACAGAAACAGTACGTGGCACAGCACAAGATTCACTGGGGACATGTAGGCAAAGGAGGACAATCTGCATGTTGATTTATCTGCACTCCTGTTCGCTCATACATTTCCACTCACACAGTCTTCCAGTTAATTTATAAAATGGACCGCGATGTGACAAAAAGTACACTGTATCAACTAGCTGAAAGGAGCCAAGGCTAAAGTGAACCAACAGTGACCTGCTGTGTGACAGGTAGACTAATACTCTCCATCCCAAACTGACTTGCTGTCATTACTCACATCACAGGGATGAAGAGAGGGGAAAAAAGCATCATGCGGCACAACACTCACAACATACTGTAACTTTAGACGAATATAAGTGTATAGAGTTTAAATTAGGAGGAACTTATCATGGATGCCTAGCTGTTTCTGTCTTGTCATAGATTAGCACACACAGCGTCACAGACAAGCAACTAAATATAAATCATCCTTCAGAACACATAGTTTTCCCAGGATCCTCTTTTCCCCTGCAGGTCCCAGGTCAGTACACCCAGTGCTACCTCCGCCTTCAGACATCTTCCTCCACTGGGATATGCTCTATTATTCTCCACTGGTGCAGATTAGTAACCCGGTCCCATCCAGCTCAGATGCAGGATCGTCTAAAAGCATTTATTGATACATGTTATGTATGAGCCTTCTTTTCTGCTTATTTAATTGTTTGCTTGTTCTCAGAACCACCCAGAAGCACAGGCCTGACTGTCGGGTTAAAGAGCTGGAAGTTTGTTTTGATCTTTATCTTTTTGGAGACCCAAAGTACCAAACAATGCAATAGGATGAATGCTATTCTCACCTTCTAGATTCTTGGCTTAATGTCTTCACCTCTGCCACCATGTTTATTTATTATACTTCCCAGCTAAGTGACTGTGTCTACAACTGTCAATGACTAGTATTTTTTTTTTATTGTTTGTATTAACCGGTGTTGATTCCTATTTTACTTGATTGCATACATTAGATGTGTACATACAATGTATGTATATAAATGTATATAAGCATAACTATTTGTTCACTAAATTGTGAATGTGCATGTGATGAATGTGTACACATTTTACATTAGGCCAGCTTTCCAACAAAAACACATGCTGTGATCTTTAGAAGTGTTGTAAACAAGCAAGTAAAGTTTGAGGCATAACTGGGGACCTGCAGAGGACCATCTGTGTTGCCCTCGCAACAGTAGGAGAGAGAACACAAAGGGCAGCCAACAAGACATCAACAGGTTGCCAGCGCGATGATATAGCAAACCACAGGCTGGCTCTAGTTGTTACAACAGATAAGTCATCCATTGAAGTGGATGGGAGTTTGTATAACCTTGAAACATGGTGTGTAAATGTGTTAGTGTGGTGTGTGATGGCCACTCACTGAGATTCAAATCGAAAAAGTTAATTCTCTGTCTTCGTTTACTGTGATCCCCGGAATACACTACTGCAGACAGTCACGTACCTTTAGTTAGGAATCAGATGGGACTTGCTTTTTTCCCCCCAAATCTTTTTTTGTTTAACCTTTTTCCACTGGCTGATGTGAGCTGAGAACAGAGTGCCGATACTAGTACTGTTTATAACAGGGGTCATGGTGGGCTGCTATTTGGCACGAAGCCAGAGATGACATGCAGCGGGTGAGAACAATTCTTGTCCAATGACAGGAAGAACATTTGCAGTTGGTCCAATGGAGGGAAAGAGTCCTTCAGTGATAACCTGACAGGACAGACATCCCGTTTTTTCCCATCACTTTTACTCCTCCATGGGACCTTGGCTAGTTATGGGGAACATGGATGCACATGTTAATTAAGAATATTTATCATAGATATGATTTTACAAAAAAAAAAAAAAATCATACATACATAATTATACAATTAATCACATTGACAACTCTGAGATGACTATTACAACCACAGTCTTCTACACCTGGCCACTAGAGCAGCTCCACTGGTACAATTACTGTATATGTTGAGGATGTACTTTGTTAATGGTACTTTCCCTAGCCATGGCCCTGGGATTCAAACAAGTGACCGTTTGGTTACAAGTCTCAAATCTATTCCTGTAACTCCTCAACATCACTGCCCCCAGTCCCCCCACCGAGGCGAGCGGATCCTACACAGTGAAGCTGGAAGAAGAAGCATGTGAGGCTGTGAGCCCTCATACTGCCTGTGATGCCACACAATGGCTCTGGGCTCTATCAGACCGCCACATCAGGCAGATCAGAATGTAAACATGTCGTGAACACAGGGGGCCCCCTGATTCAGCACCAGACATCCGTCTCCACAGGAGGAGTACTGGCTGGTTCAGCGATTAAACATAAAGGAACCACATTGAAGATTCTAGTACACAGGGGCGTCACACCAAACTCTGGGCCCTGGGTACAAGGATTCACTGCGGGCCCCCCATGAATGTTAACTATTGAAAAATAGCAGATATACAAGCTCACGCGAGCTTGTAGATCTGCTATTTTTCAAAAATTGTAAAAATGTGTGCAAGAAACTTATGTTTCTATGTCAGTGATGCTCAAACTTTTTCATGTCAAGGACCCCCCCCCCAAAAAAAAAATGATATGAATTTTTGCCACGGACCCCCATCTCAAAATATCTAGTTCCAGGGACCCCACCCCGGAAGCAAAATTTGAGTTACAAATGTTCGCTTAAAAAATACATATTCAAAGATTTGCACACATTTTCACTTTTCAAAAAAATAGCAGATCTACAAGCTCGCAGCGCGGCACTCGGTGCCGCGCTGTGTGCTTGTATATCTGCTATTTTTCAATAGCTAAAGTTACTAGGGCCCCTCCACCTTGGGCCCTGGTAACTCAGTCCCACTTTCCTACCCCTTGTGACGCCCCTGCTAGTACATGTATAATATCTCTGTACAGCTGGAATAATACGAGCCGACATGGGAACTTTTTAATTGTTACAACCGCAAATGTGGGATATTATTTCTTTCTTATGTTTGTTTGAGGTGAAAAGTACTTTTTATAACCCTTATCTTTTTTTATCTACCGTAGGCTGCACACAATTTATCATTGTTCTTTTCTAAATAAAGTTATTGCTGTTTCTTTTTGTTATTGTGTTATTTTAGTTTAAAAGGTAATTATGACAAATAATGATAATATATTATCTAATAACTATATTTGACAGTTTGGTAAAAAGCTTAATTTTATGTGTTATTGTGCAAATAAACTATACTGCATTACAATAATTGATTATTTTGCGTTTTGTTTTGTTGTGTTGAGTTATAGGTTTGGGACATCAACTGTTCTGACTGCTGCTATAATTCATATCTAATAAACCGTGCATATGCATCTCTGACTGCAAATTCACGGTTAATTCTCAGACTTGTGGGTATCTCTGGTACAGTATTTCACAAGAAAGCAACTTCCGATTTTTTTACACTTAATTATTTCTGAGCTCATACTACAACAATTAGAGTTCACAAAAAGAAACACTGGTTGGAATGAGGGCCATTTTCATTAGTGCATCTGCTTCACACGCCTTGCATATTTTCTTTCTGCCTAAGATTTGGTACTGGTACTCCTCTTACAGCTTTGAAGCTACAGACCTCTTTCCAACTTTATTGTATTCATCTGGCCTCAGAAGAGTGCATGTGCATACCGCCTTCAATTCGATGAAAGTTTTAAAAACGTATGGCCTTCAGTGATGAAAATGTGGTATTGGTCCCTGTCCTCACAAGGAAGAAATGTGCCTCATGAACCCATGAGCTCTGCCTATTATTTTCAGCCATTTAGAATTTTGTGAAAAAATACTAAAATGACAGCTGCTCCACAACAGCTGGATTGAACTGGGTATGCAGCATAAAGAGCAAGCTCTACATGTCTCATACTGTATATCTTGCATGTATCTATAGGCCTACGGTATATAATAATTATGATAATGCAATAAAATACACATAGGGAAACAAAACCTCTAGTCACCCCATTTGTTACATTAGGTCAGGAAAATGTAAGACTGAACTGAAATAACACTGAAACTCTCACATTATGCCTGTAAGCAGCCTATACATTGCTAATGAGGCACAACATAAACTATTCTATATTGCATCTGTAAGCCTTGACAGCACCCATAACCACAGGGCCAACCAGCATACTAAGGACTATACTTTCCTCTTTGTCATTATTTCTTCATTGTACAATAACAACCGAGTCTTTTAATGCTGGGATATAATTTTTTGTGCCATCTTAAATCAAACAAGGTGTCTTGTCCATGTTTGTTTAGCCTGGGTTGCAAGGCGCCAGCTCCACTGCCTAAGACATAAACACTACAAATAATAACTTTTCCAGGAGGGAGACAGATAAGGACTTGGTGTTAAAGGCACCTTCAACAGCACTTTATATATGTCACAAAGCTGGCAGGCATCCATGTTTCCTTTAATGGACAATATCTGGTTGGCAGGGCTTTATTATAGCCTTGGCACAGATCACGATGGGCAATTTACAAAATCTCTTCTCTGCAATTTGAGATTTGAAATGGCTTGTTGGCACTTTGAGGCGTAAGTACAGAGGCAAGAAAACGCCCTCATAACCATATGGTCTTCATTAGGGAAATTTATGGACCAAAAGGACGAATAAACAATCTTGGCAAATTTTGAGGGTGTGTTGTCGGTAATCAATAACAGGAGAGAACTACTCTACATTTTTGTTGTGCTTCCCTTCCCACGTCACTCCTGTTGAGGAAAACCAAAACGAGTAGTTTGTGATGACAGAAAGAAACAAGCTAAAGTGGCTCAAATTGGCCACATTACCACAAACAATACTCCAAACCGTAAGGCCCACAAGAAAATGTTCAATACCACATAAAGGTGGGCAGTGGGCACTAGTGAGTGACTTTACCTCAGTGTAAGCTATGCTTTCCCGAAGGCAAAACATGTTACTGGATCTTCCTAGACTGACTACCAGAGGAGAAAATAATTCAAAATTGTAAGCTGCATCTGTTGACAAGTTGTCATCTGAAAATGTCCTCTTTCACACAAAGAGTCAGTGAAACTACTGACTGCATTCAGACAAGAGTGTGAAAAAAAAGAAAGGCAATGAAGACAAACAGGGAGTGGGGGTGATGTGGAGCTCCTCACCATGCGTCTTTCAACAGCTTTTGTATGTCTGTCAAAACATCACTGGTTATTGCTTTAGGCGATTACCACGTAAAGCAGTTTAACAACTGGCACTTGACACAAAATGCAAGAAATCAAATCACGACAGTATTTGTCTGTAGCATGACTGCATTTCAGGGAAATTATAATGTCTGGAGGATAAGTGATTATGCAGTGTTGCTACAGTATATCACCAAAGGAAAAATATTTGCGAGATTAATAAAGGCTTGCATTGTCCATTGTGCAGTCTGCTAGGAATTGGCTAGGAGAGAGGCTCAATAGAATACAAAGCAATGGTTTGGGGGTAAAAAGAAAATAACTGAAAATGATCTCATCAAGGTGGTTAAAGCCAGCTGCTCCTAAACATATTGTCGCTCGGGCAGAATCCTTGTATCTCCATATTTTAACTTTCTATGTTTTATTTTGTAAATTAATGCCAGCCCTACTTCATCATACAAGAGTGTCATCAATCTACAAGCTGACAATGCTAAAAGCTTACAAGTTGTGAGCTTATAGATCAGCTATTTTCTTTCAAAACATTTGAAAGAAACAAGAACTTGTGACTACATAATAATTACATTGGATCCATTAGAACACAAGCTCTCTTTTTTTAATTTCCTGAAAGGTAACTGTTTTGGAAATACCACCCAACAACGATGATATTCATCTCATTCAGTTCAGATATGCCTTGTACAAACCCGAGGACATACACCACAAACCTGCTCTCTTTCCCACAGTAACTACTTTGTTCCAATTCAATGTACTCTCATCTTTTTTTTCCACTTTCATTGTGCTCCTTTCACTCCACCCCAACCAGAGCTGTCAAAGTCATTAAGTAAGTGACACGGTTTTTCTGTCCTCATAGGGAGACATGCCATCTTTTTTTGTTGCTAGAAACCTTTGAAAACCTCCAGGTCCTGGTGGGCTTTGGTTTTCACCACCCAGTCTTGCTGCGCTAACCCAGGATAAGTAGAGGCTGGCCAGATTCCAGATGGCGTCACTCCTTTGGTCATCCTGGTGCTTCAGACAGAAAAGCCCCATGGTTTGGAAGGGGCATGGCTTTATCTCCCTGCTCTGCTGGGAGAGATAAAGGAACTCTCCTGCAGCTCTGCTGCTCATTAAACTCATCACCAGAGAAGAAACAGAGGCCCTATACTTAGAAGAAAGGCAGCTTTGGGAAAAGAAAAAGGAAGACAAAAACAAATCTTTCATACGGCGAGGTTTTAAATAATTAGCCCCTTCAGTTCCTATCTGCAACATTTTTATGCACAGGGGATGGGAAGGCACTCAGTCTAGATTGATTTCCTTACTATATTTAAAATGTCTCAAGCAATGTGTGGATATGCTTTTTTGGGAACAAGTAGGGGAAGAATCAAGGGACCACAAATCGGTCACAGCTCCTGCTATGCATGTGGCCTTTGGATAATTAGACAGGGATTTTGATTTATCATTATTGTCTCAACTGCATACAAAGTAACCTAAAAAACAAGTTATCTTATTCCAAATCAATGCTTGTATAAAAGGAGTTGACATTTTCTCCTTCACGCCATTTACGTTTTACTGCAAAACAGAAACTAATTAATCCAAAAAATTAAACTATAAACATCCTAAAAGAAAAATAACAATATCAATAACACCACAATAAAAACAAAGTGTGTTGGTTCTGAGTGCTGTTTCTTAAGAGTACACAGTATTGCATTTCTCTAGGGAATGTATAATTGACGCTTTAAGCTCAGTATTGAACTGGCTTAGACACAGGCCGAATACTATACACGCACGCGTGCGCAACGGGATTTCCCCACACACCCACCCACCCACGCACGCACGCACACACGCACACGCGCACACACGCACACACACACACACACACACACACACAATTATATTTTTGAGCCTCTTTCTCATTAATTTAGTCATTATGCCAATTGATTCCTCCCCATACACATTTCTGTTGCATCCTACTGACTCACCTACCAGTGAGGAGCACCCACCGAGAGGAAGTAGTCATAGAGCCTTTGTCCTACTCCTCCCGCCTAAAGTACCATGCATAGTAGTACATAAGGACCGCAGGAATACACAAGAAACGGAGGGGGAGAGTCATTTAATCCGGTTCCTCTGTAGGTCCGTACGTAATTGATTGTCTCCGTAACCTTACGGACAACACTCAACCCGACAGATAAAAACCGATAATAACGTACGTACACACGAACTACCCGTGGCGAACTTTTGTCAACCGTGGGGGCAGTAGAGGGAGAAATGTTTCGTCTTTTTTCTGGTCTCCATTTCGTATGTGGAAGTGACCTCATGCATTGCAGTGGGCATAAAAAAGGAAAAAAAAAGAAATCACAAAGTAATCAACACGCTGAACAGTGAACAGGCCAGGACGCAGACCCGCTGCCAGCCTAATCAGCGCTCTCTGCCAGCTCTCTCGAATGCGCCTCTCTCCACTCCCGCGCACGCGATTTTTGCGGGTTTTGGGGTGTTTTTAGTCGGTTTTGGTCGGTTTGGGTGGCTCATTAACTGTCGGCGGCGCCCCCTTGAGATTGCGCTCTAGGTGGTCGCTTATACCGTTATACTTAAGCAACGGCACTGTGTGTCCACGCTCATCCATTCTCCAGTCCTTTTTATATTTATACCCAGACAGCACAGTGTCAGATTCTAGCGCCGATGGGAGAGTGTTTTCTGCAGGTCGTTCAATCCGAGTGTATCCAAGGGTGCCTATAAACGTCTCTGTCAACAATGAATGTAGGCGCTATGTAGCATTTGCTCATTGGGAAGATGCATTTGGGTGCCATCTAGTGGATACAGTATGTACTAAAGGCTTTATTGAACCTAATGTAACACAGAGACCGTACGGTACTATGCATATCGACGTAATTACCGTACGTTCTCTCTCACCCCCAAACGTACACAAAATCAACCATACGTAACTATAAATGGCCCTTAACACTCCCTGCTGTGTGCCTCCCCAGCACATAGGATTACAATCAGTGACAATTATCAAATTAAAAACCAGATGACCCAAGCACTAACACTTTGGTATTTAAAACTCAGGGGTCTTCAAAAGGGGGTCCAGGACCCCTACAGGGTCCTCAGAGTTACTACAGGGGGTCCACAAAATCTTTGTGTGATAGAAACCTTTTTGCTTTGGCGTAGAGGGGGAAAAGAGCAGACTGAAACAGAGTGAAAGGTCAAGTTTATTAAATTTCAAATACGGTTCAAGGGGTTAAATATCTGAAAACACAAATTGACATGAATCCAAAATACACTGATGATTGATCGTGCTGTCAAACAATGAAACTACATGGAATCTATGAAAAGGTTGTGGGGGTCCCTGCTTCATCTCTCTCTCAGCTAAGGGGTCCTTGGCCTGAAAACGTTGCTCTAGCTAACACCAGTACATCGCCACACCTCCTCCTGAAACTAGCTATGCCACACCGCATCTCCTTCACTATTGTGATGCTGTGTTTCCCCATTGTGATACAATTGTGCTGGATGGACAAACAGATCCCTTGCTCCCTAACAATGGGAAACCACAGTGTTTGGTACAATTAGAAGGAAATTATGAATTTCAGCAGCAACAGTTTGTTCAGGCATACAATTAACCAACAGGCGCAGATGGCAGAGGGAGTGAGACTCATTATGTGTTCCAGCTTTTTGCTGCTGGTGAGATGACAAAGCCACAGCCGGGGAGAGAAAATTGGCTTAATGTGTCCAAAAATGAGTGGTGTACATCAGGACAATGCATGAAAGCCTGAGATGGAAGAGAGATAAGAAAGAAAGAATGAATGAATCAAACCCTCCATCCGAGTAAAGTCCCATCGTGCTTTAAATCAGCAACACTCATTCCAAGGCTGAAAAAGAGTAAAATATACTAAGTCTAAATAATTAACTAGTGTGCAAATGCTTTGAGAAAAATGTCAAAGATCTGATAAATTTCCCCCCACCAATTCACCAAAACTGATAGACAATGCTATAACCACAACTACCCTCTCCCACCTGGAGAATAACAACTCCCATGTAAGAATGCTGTTCATAGACTACAGCTCAGCGTTTCAACACAATAGTCCCCCCTAGACATGGCACCAAGCTCAGGGAACTAGGGCTCAGCATCAGCCTGTGCAGCCAGATCCTGGACTTTATGTCAGAACGACAAGTGGTGAGGATAGGATCCTCAACACAGGAGCCCCTGAGGGATGTATTCTGAGCCCTCTTCTCTACTTCCTGAGTTCCTGTACACCTACGCCTGTCGCCTGCAGGGCTATGCACAGCTCCAAACTAGCGGTCAAGGTAGCTGTCAATTTACAATTACAATTTAGGCATTTAGCAGACGCTCTTAATCCAGAGCAATTTACAATAAGCAAGGTAAATACATCAATACAATAAGCAAGGTAATACATCAACATCAATACATCAAATGCATAGCGATATCAATCTAGACAAAAAATAACGTAGGCAGACCGAGAACCTAATCAGTAAAAAGCTTTTATAAAAAAAAAACTAAAAAATGCTATCTAGCTTTCATGGGTGGTCATTGAGGGTAGGCGAGTGCTACGGTACGTGCTATGGGCTTAGGTGGAATCTGAAGAGGTGAGTCTTCAGGCCACGGCAGAAGCTAGGGAGTGAGTCTGTTGTTCTAAGTGCGACAGGGAGTTCATTCCACAGTTTGGGGGCCAAGAGGGCAAATTACGTATGCCACAGTCCCCAGGTTGATTCTTAAGGTGGTGGTGGTCCCTGGTTCAAAATCAGTTGAAAATCCCACTGCTAGCCTGGAGAGCACAGCGTAATGAACCCCTCACTGCTGTGAAAAGTGATCAGCTTTGTCTTCATTCAGTCCTAATGTCAGAAGGTCTTCTTTGACCTGCTCAGCTGTTAGATTCTCTTCAAGGCACCTTGAGGCACCAGCTGACAACATCATGACACCAAAGTGATAGGCCTGGTCATGGACAGGAGAACGGCACAATGGTGCCAGCTAGGGGAACAAACTGGCTCTCTAGGACAGGGGTCTTCAACGTTTTCAGGCCAAGGACCCCTTTGCTGAGAGAGAGATGAAGCAGGTACCCCCACTATAGCCTATATATTGTATACAATTGTGTTGCAGATTAAACATTTACATATACAGTATTTCTTAGACTTGTTTGCCAGCACTGTCATCAGTGTATGTTGGATTAATGTGTATTTTCAGACCTGTAACCACTTGAAACGTCAATACTTGGTCTGCTCTTCTTTTCCCTCTACACCAAACCTCTTTGCCAGAAATAGCCGATCTACAAGCTCACAACGCCTCAATCTGCAAGGCGTTGTGAGCTTGTAGATCTGCAATTTTTTTTGCTAATGTTCCACTCAGAATAGGGATACTATAGGGTTCAATTGGTTAATGTAAAAAACATGATCATATCACAGAAAGATTTGACGGCCCGGCCCCCTTGTAGTAACTCTGAGGACCCCCTAGGGGTCCTGGACCCCCTGTTGAAGACCCCTGCTCTAAGAAGTTGACAAGACCAAAGAGCAGTGGTGTAAGGTAACATTTACTCAAGGACTGTACTTGTATTTATTGTAATTTTGAGGAGTTTACAGTATTTCCAATTTTCAGTACTTCTACTCCACTACATCTCAGGGGCAAATATTGTACTTTTACTCCACAACAATTATTTGAAAACGTCAAGTTACTTTGTAGATTTTGATCATTACATTTTGTAATTTGAAAATAGCCGATCTACAAGCTCACAATGTGTCTATACTTCAAGTACATTTTCATAATAATACTTTTACTAACAGAGTATTTCTTCATTGCAGTATTGATACTTTTACTTAAGTAAAAAAATTGAGTACTTTTTCCACCACTGCCAAAGAGCCGATTGTGAACCACAGAAAGAAAGGGAGAGCGCACACACACTCAAGCTTAAGACAATATTATGGGTCGTGCGGACAACTGAGCACATCAGCAGATCTTCCAGCCATCCAAGAAGTCTTATTCTGTACGATGAATGCTGTCTCAGCAAAGCTCAGCAAAATCATCAGCGATTGTGGTCACCGCAATCACGGAAAGTATCAGATTATTGCACTAGGAAAGGTGCTCCGCAATCACAAGGCCACTGACAGTAGATTGCTAAAGAGCTTTTTCCCCAGGACAATCAGACAAAAGCTTGAGAAATGCTAAAAGAAACATGGGCATAAAAGGGACACAGAAATACAGACGGATACAAAGATCCCCCAAATATGGGGAAAAAGGGACACAGACATGACGAGTCGGGTACAAGGGGCATGTATTTTCTAGTAGAATCGTTCACAATAAAATAATTATCATAGCAAATCAGGCACATTTCAAATCCTCTGCTTTGCAAGCTCTGTGTCTCTTTCCCTTGATGTCATAATTAAGCCAATATCTTGGAATTCCCATATACAGTATGGACATACTGTGTCAGTCTCGTGGTCTATGATGTCAGACATCTTTAATGCTAAATCACTTAGTTGTATCTCTCGACATATACAAGCATATCCGACAAGGACCCACTGTAATGGGCCTGTCGATTGGCAGTTCTGACTTGGTGTGACCAGTGTGAGTAGGAAGATTCAGCTAATCGTACGCTGCTCGGGTAAGTGCTATAATTATTAGCAGATCCAGAAGCTTACATTACATTGCAGCGCGGCGCGTTGTGAGCTTGTAGGTCTGCTATTTTCGCCATGCACAGTGTGTAAATGACACAGTATGTAAGTAGTGGGCAGTCCCCAGGTGAGACAATCGATAAATAGGGAAACTTCAATTGCGTGTTTGCATTTACAAGCCTATCTTGAGAATGAGACTTCTGGCCCACTGTGTGGTTGAGTGTGGAGAACTGACACTCTCTGCCATTGTGGAGAAGTAAGTTCCTTAATCTAAAATGCTGTAAAAATACTGAGGAAATAAGCAATGTGTCCATGATATTCATAGTTAAACAAATCTGTCAGAGGGGTAGCTCTATATCTAATATCGTATTAGGAGGATGGGGAAAGTGATAATTTGGATAAATTAACTATTCTATTCTGACTCTGCTTGACTGATAGCTCTGCTGGAGGCAATTATGAGAAAATGTGTACTAATCACACCTAATCAGCTTGGAAAGCAGCAAGGTGCTCATCTCTACTTACCAGACAACTGAGGACTAACATTACAGACAACTGAGGACTAAAATTACCATGGCACAGAGAAATTCAGCTGGATGTTTGACTATGCAAATGTTAACAATGATGACATATTTTCTTTGAAAATTGTAATATTGTTATCCCAAGTATTTCATTGGTTTCTTTGAGTACACAGCAAAAGGACAGGTATTTCAGATGCCTTTCCCAGGTAAAGCACTTTGCATTGTGGAAATCAAGAATGTTCAGGTTTCACCTGGGCATTGAAATCCACCTTTCAGGAGGCCAGAGGTGAAGGTAGTCATCACTCCTCCCAGGGAACACCCACCCCCCATTTATTTTATTTATATTTTATAATTGCATTGAACATAGTTCTTTACTCTGTACAGATAATTGTCTTTTATAATTGCATTAAATGTTCTTGTTACTATTTGTGATAAATCGAATGCTAAGGACGTCCAGCGTAAAAAAGCCATAAAAGGTCTTATTTGGGATGTTCCATTTTGGGCAGGATGTTTTAACCGGCCTGTGCTGCACTGCATATATTTGTGTTGTCTGCACTTGTCATGTTACTCATGTTTGTCTAAATAACTGATTCAATCAATCAATCAAATGCAAGAAAAGAGAGTAAAAAAAGGTTTAGCTAAAATGGATGAGGACCATAAAGGCATTAAGCAAGTCTTGTTAAATACAACGTATTTTAAATCTATGGTCAAAAGAAACAAGTGCACATACATAAATAAGTGATGCTTTGAGATGACATCAGAACCCTGGCTCAACAAACAAACCTGAGAACATCTTGGTTAGAAGGTGTTTAAGATGCCAATGGACAGAACCGTTAAAGTGCAAAATACCTGTTTATTTCATTTAAACAGTAACAGACTCTAAACATAATCACTGACCTTAGAAATAAGAGATTTCCTGACATACCGCTTCAATGACTTTAGTTCGACTTCAAGACAGAAAAAGAGGCCTGCAGTGGAAAACAGATTTGGGATTTACATTTTGCTCGTGTCGGAATGAAAAAAGCTAATCGTAAGCAATCATGAGGCTGGTAAGTGGAATCGAAGAAGAGAACGTGTTTAATCCAAAGATCACTGAAAGCACGTTGCGTTTCCACTCTCCTCCATCCCTTTATTCTTCTTCTCCACACAGACACCACCGTCATAATGCCATAACAGCAATTATCAAGCACAACAGAAGATAACACTGTGAAGATTCACCCGTTTCGGATGTTATCATGCCATATAATGGCCGTTATCACGTATTATCAGCCCATTGTAATGGGCCAGAAGGGCCATGCTCTGCCACCTGCCGACTCAGAAGGCTGTCATCATCCCATTAGAGAAGGTTGTCATCAGCCCATTCATAAGTAATGCAATTGCACCATCTAGTTGTCAAAGAAAAGAAGGGTATCAGTAGGATTCAAACGCAATAGGTTGTGTTTTCTAGCCAACCGACGTAACAGCTCATGCTACTGGATACACGACAGAAGTTAGGGTTAAGGTTTTGGTTAGGTTTGGCATAAAAACACAAAAAAGGGGGTTTGGTCAGTTGATGGGAAGCTCAGTGAGTTGAGTAATGTGGCTACTATTAATATGGTCCGGGTTCATCTCCCGTGGAGGGGAGATACATATTTGAGTCAAAATGCGTCGCCGCATGCGCACTAACACTCTGCCATCTCAGTCGGCAGAGCATGCCCATCCTGGCCCATTACAATTGGCTGATAAGAAGTGATCGCCCAAGAAATGGGATAACGGCAGAAACGGCTGGGAGATTAGGGTATAATTCCTCCACAGTGCTTCCAATATGGCCGGCCATGTCAACTGGCCATGTCCGTGGGAGAGAAGTCAGGTGGGGAGGGAATCTTTGCTGCTGCACCATCAACTCCTATAGGTTGGTCACGGACACCTGTCTGAAGTCCTTCACTGGCAAGTGTGTGGGCTGTGGGGAATTCGGGAATTGGCATCATGATGACCACATTGGGAGAAAAAGGGTAAAGCAAACACAAATTGTTTCGAGAGATGATTATTCCTGATATGGCATTTGAAAGAGGCTCATCGCTGAGGCAGCCAACGGCTCCGCATTCAAATAAGGGTTCAGTTCTAAGAACACCGCTGTGAAATAGCAGAAGCTTCATGGGATGCCCCTCTGGGGAGTCTAGGTGTGTATGTACTGCAATACTAGAAATAAAGTGCCAATTATCTCTCTGATTGGCAGTAACAAAGCTGGGCGCCTATTGTGCCGTGTTCCATGTTTACTGCGTAACTTTAAATCTCCCATTTAAGAGTTCTAATCATTTCAATTAACTTTTTCACTGCCAGATTATTTATTTATTTATTGGGTCTGGTGCCATCAAAAAGCGGCTTACCTTTGCAACGTTATAGTAGATAGATAGACATTTTTTTTCTTTTTCTTTTTTTTTTGAAGTGCCTGGTCTGCACTTTCGCAGACCAGGCAGCAGAGGGCGGTGTCATGCAAGAATTAATGTGAATTTGGCCGGTCTCGCTTGCCATACATTGAGAGCACTTTCTGGCCACAGGGCCAGAGAAATCAACACGGAAGAGAATTGGTCTCCGTTGATGTTAACGCATAATGGATTTTTAAGACCATCACTGCGGACGATGTGATTACAGTACACTGCGGCGCGACCCCTCATCAGCTTAAGGACATCAACAAGGTAAATGAACGAACGGCCGTATTGGCGCGGCGCGACCTCGAGAATTGGGGCGAACGGGAACGTCCAAAGCAGTATAAGAGTTAATTGAAAAGGAAGAAAGGAAGGGGATGAGGGTATTTGAGAACTAGGCTTTGCCTATAGCGGTGCTCAAATCCCAGGAGGAAGGGATGCACTTGACTAGCCTACCGCCAGCACACAGTGCACAAAGACCAACTGTTGCAGCCAAATGGAATAGGATAACCGTACATCAGAGTCATGTCTGCATACGGTATGGACATTAATAGACTTCCAAAGGACTCGGTTCCAGAAATAGACGTGTCTTTTTAATAAAACATGCTCTGACTGTTCCACTCTCCAGTTAATAACACCTCTCTTGACATACTTTTTAACCTACTGTAGACGTCTAAACCTACTGTAACAGCCAGTTACTGGGAGTGCAGAACGCCCAGTCCTATAGTAATAAATTGGGTCAATATGCTTTAAATCAGCCTTATTCACCTTTCACCCATGGATCCGCCGCCAAAAAGTGCAAAAATGACCAAATGACCACCCCAACGGGGCTGCTCACGAGGAATTCCAGGGGACCACCGACTCCTGGTGCTCCAGAACGGATGCAAAAGTGGTCGCGCCCCCCTGGCGGAGGACGCCCGCCATTGCAGCGCACATAAAATGCCGTCACTCGGGCTAGGAGAGACCGCCTCGGCGGTACAGACAGCCGTGCGTAGAGTGCCACCTAGTGGCAGACCCCCGCCACTGCAGCCCGCTAAAAAGGCCGCGACTCGGCCCCCCAGCGACTGGGAGAGACCTGACGGTCGCTTATCTCCCGATTAGGGAGTCTTTCTGGTATGTATATTGCAAGAGTCAGTAGTGTACAAAGCATGTAAGTATGGGAATTACTGAAAACACAGGCAAAGAACTATACCATTTTCCAAACCGACATGAAATTGTTATGTTATTGTACCTACAAAGACTGTTCACCAGCACTTGGCTGGAGTGCTCTTATGATGAATTGTTCATCATAAGAGCATTGCCAGTTGAATATACTGTAATATTGAGAATCTTATTTTCACTGAGCAACATGGACATATGACAAAGTATCAATTGGGTTTAATAGTATTAAAGTTGACAAATACATCTTATTAAATAAATCCAAGTGAAAAATGATACACAAATCATGGCTATGGTAGGAATACAGTATGGTGGAATACACAGGAATACAGTATATAATACAGTACATTTTCTTACAGTATGTAGTTGTATTCGCTCTGGTGGCAAAACATGCTTCCCCTTGGAGACTAAGCAATAAACCCATACCATACCATAAGTGCAGTTCACAGACATGCCCCTGGCCCTGACCTGCATGAACCATATATTATTTATAGTTTTACAGTAAGTTACAGAAGACTCATTCTAGGTGGAAACGCACCGGCCCAATTTTTCATGAGAACACACATTTTTGGAGGTAAAATCCAAATGTAATTTAACAGGTGAAAGAACAAAACTGAGCTCAGAGAAATATGTACAGTAGTTTGTCAAATATTGTAGAAAAACAGGTTTACAGCAATTACAACATCATGATCATGTTGTAATTTCTGTGCTACAAGTAATTATGGTTTAAGTGTGTGCGCGTGCGTGCGTGCGTGCGTGCGTGCGTGCGTGCGTGGGGAGAGAGAGAGAGCGAAAGACCAGACAGACAGCAGAACGCATTAGTGTGCAAGGGAAAAACCAACAACTCCTCTCTTGCCCTAAATTCACCTATCCTGACGTAGCCCCTGAACCTCCCATCTAATCACCTTCAACGTGTGTGACGGGAGTCATCCGTGGGTGAACACCTTTCTGCAGCCATCTGCCACATACTGTAGACAGACGAGCTCCCCCCTCGCTGCCTGTCCCCCCCTTCTCTTTTGTTTTTTCTCTCGTTCTGTCTTGCCTTTGCCCTTTTCCCTTGTCACTCAGGAAGAACTCACAACAAACACCCACCCACACGCAAGAAACACCCAGATGAACTCAAGAGTTCACGCAATAACTTTTATTCGGTTGTTTCTGCTGTACTTCTGCTGAACTTCTACACAGTAAAATTCACAGCGACAATTTAATCATTTGTAACCCAGAAAGTGTACAAATGAAACCAAATGGAATGCCCATAAAGAAATGCACGAGCACACACCCACTCACACACACATACGTTAGAGCATTGTGTCTAGACTACCTCTTCCAGCCAGGCCCTTAGAAATGTGACCTGATGTACTCTACCTCTCTAAGCACAGTTCAGTGGTAACTCATGGACCTCTCTGCTAGACAGGAATAGCAGCACTAAAGTACCCATAATCACAGTGCAGAACATCCTCAAGGACGTCATGTATTATGGTCTTTATACAATGGTTACCAACATGTGTACAGGCAGGAAATTGTCCTTCATGACATTATGCATACTGTATAAATAAAAACAGACAAAAATATGATGATAATGATGATAATAGAAAATGAATTGCTAGGAGGCGGTAACCACGTTCCGTCTGGAGGGCGGTTAACACAGCAGCCATATGGAAAATGTCAACACTCAACACAGTCTTAATGCAGCCAGATTACTTTATCTTAATTAATTTATCTGCCTATTCTACTTGTATTTACAAGTGCACTTATCACATTCCTAGCCTTTATTTGCCGCGAGTGAGGGAAATGATAAAAGGGCAGAGAGAGTGATACGCTTGTGCTGATTGGTCAGTTATACAGTAGCTGACCAATCCGCACAAGAGAACATCTTATACAGTTTGTTCCCCCAGGATATTATGGCAAGTGACCAATGAGTTCAGCGAAAGATCCATAATGAGTGACTTTGCTACTTAGGGAAATCTCCATGTCAAACATGAATGAAACTCTATTGCATACATGCTTGCTGTGGATGGTTTTCTGACACGGAAGTTTATTCAGGAAAAAAGGAACCAAAGCAGAGTGAAAAGCAGCTACCTTTTGACGGTTCTACTTTCATGGCTGTGTACCGAGAGAGCCCACCAGCAGCAACTTTCAAAATTTGAGCAAACTCTTTCAATACACCATTGAAAAATCTCAGCAGGACTATACAATATATTTTCATTCTCTGGAAGTGGTCCCAGTTGTAATGGTTAATCTAATAACACAAAAATATAAGCCTAAACTGCATCTATATATGAACATTATTCTGTGCCTATAGTTTTTATACAGCACTTCTTAAAACTGCCTGTGTCTTCAAAGGCACAAAGTAAAGGCCAATGTATGCATTGAGCGACAAGTTTGGACCGATACGACTTACAACATTCTGAACATTCATACCGTCTGCGACTCGCCGACATTGCCATAAAATGTAACAAGGAAGAAGATATGGTCTCGAGAAATAAGAGCTGAATCAAGTCCATGTGTTTAAACATCAAAGATTATTGTAGGTCAGGACAAATAAATTGCCAGTATTAACCATTTAAAATCTTGTTTAAAAAACAATGAAAGTGAATAAATTGAGACTTTGAATAAAGGCAACCGATTATCTTAAAGGTGATACACCATGAAATTTCACTTTTCCTATTTTAAAACCTTTTTTTGGGGTCCCACTAGCACCTTCTATCCTCACAAAGTCCCATTTCTGACCATTGTGTCTTTCTCTGGTTTTGGGAAGGCGGAGGTTAAAAGCATCCCACAGGTTCTCAAAACAGGCTGTCCAGATTTGCTGCCGTTGGTGTTTTTTCAAAAAACTTTTTTTTTTCAAAAGATATATATATATATATTTTTCAAAATCTTTTTTGGGGGGTGTGGCGCAGTTCAGGCCAAAGGTGGTACTGCAGCTGAAAATGCTCTGAGAGCCATTCAAAAATGAGAGAGGCTCTCTATTCAGGAGTGGTAATTTAGCCTCAAACCTTTTGAAAAACGTTTTTGGGACATAAACAATATGATATAAATACTTTTTAAATGCATGGTGTATCACCTTTAATAGAACTCAATAACTGAGTCACATACAGAACAAAACGACATTTGACTGCCAAACAAGTTTAAGTATTAAAACAAACAAAGAAAAGCACTTGTGGAACATCTTTAATGCCAAAACAGGGAATTTTGTTCTTAAAAAAAGTAATCCTGGGAAGCTCACATCCAATATCCGCCCACCTGCCAAAGCAATTTGATCTTCTGGAAAGTTGTTCTTGGTCTGTTAATCTGTCCTTGAAGCATTTTACATAGAAGCCTATGCTCAATCCACATACTGTACCCAGAGATTTACAAAGATGTTTGGCTGTGGTTTGTAGTACAGGCCCACTTCATACATTTATTCAACAACAACAATCTTCATACAGCAGATATTCCTTACTATGTCTGACAACTGAAAAGAGAGAAAACCCTTTACAAACAATATCCCTTGGAGGTGCAGCAAAAGAGAAACAGTACTCCAGCAAACATGCAGCAGAAAGCATACCTTCAACAATGGCTTGGCCAACAGAGATTTTAGTTATTTTAAGATATTGGGCTGGGCAGTTCATTCCAGCTGTTATTTAATCTTAACTGAGAAAGACAGTTTAGAGCGCAGACAGGGACACATTGAACATGATGCACAGGCAGTGTTGGAGGCACTTCGGAATATGCGTGGGTCCAAACTAAAGAGTCTTATGTAACTATTACAGTAGTGGAATAAAGGTTTGAATCAATGTTAAGTTGAGCATCACAGGGATGTTTTGTTCGGCAAAATATGACAAGATGTTAAACTCTTTTAACATCGCTCCCTTGTACAGTCAGCCATCAGCAAGCTGAAAAGCGTGGGTTGTGACAGTTGCGGTCTGGCTAAACTCTCTATGTTGGCGCTAACCAACAACAGGGAGGATGTCTTTGCTGAGGGGCTGTTATGTCTCAGCTTAGCCAGCAAACATGGCTACAAAAACATGTGCTAATAGTGTCTCACATTTGCTATTGCTGCTTGCGCCTGCAAAAAATAGAGGGGCAGATGTGGATAGTATACTGGGCTAACCGCAATACCGCAGTTGTATAATGCATACCGTGGTGTCAAGTTCATCTATCTCTGTAGTCCTGTGATCCAAATAACTACAATTGGCTGGACACGCAACAAAAGTTTGACAAAGTTTGCTGGAGAGGCCCGTTTTGCACAACATGCAACAAGCATCGGTGGACCGATCGGTGAGAAACTTTGCGTGCACGCTCCCAGTAGGCCATGGAAGAATCTTCACCCAATGTATTTGTGTTACACATACTGTACTACAGATACTACAGATTTTGTCCAAAACTCTCTGGGGTCATGTGATGTGGTATTCCACAATACTATGTGTATATTGTACAGTCCACAATAGTACAGCGGATTTACTGTACATAAGGAAAATCCCACTGATACATGAACATCACAACATGAACAAAGTGTAGTGCCTGTCCACTGACATTGTTTGTACTTAATTTTGTATTTTTCATCAACTAACATTTACATTGTAGATGGTAGTCCAAACGGGAACTTGTGCTACCAATGAATGAGTTAATGAGTATAAAATCCAATGTAACAGCCCATTTTCATGCAGATTGCAGTTTAGGTCTGAAATAGCTCTGGTCCAGACGCTCTGACAGGCGGCTGGCTAAAAGACTAGACCAGGATAATAAACAAAACTACTTCGCTCCTTAATCACCTAACCAAAGGTAGTTTTGCAATGTTGAAAGTACAGTATATTCTCCGTGGTGGGAAACCTCTCAGCACCCCTCCCACTCTGTAAAATACATAATTTTTGTCACGAAATAAAACGCATCCAACTCGACCGCCGCCACATCCAACTCGACCGCCGATTATTTCCGGGTTGTGTCTGCGGTGGCTCGAGGTGGGTGCATTTTATTTCATGACAAGAATAATGTATTTTACAGAGTGGGTGGGGTGCTAAGAGGTTTCCCACCGCGGAGAATATACTTTCAACAACGCAAAACTACCTTTGGTTAGATGAGCAGCAAAGTAGTTTTCTTTATTTTGACTGAAGTTGAGCCCTCATAGGGATACAGAAATCCTGGTCTAGTCTTTTAGCCAGCGTCAGTGCAGCTGACGCTCTGGACCAGAGCTAGGTCTAAAATAGACAACAAAGATGACAGAAATATGGTTATTTGATCATGAATGATGAACACAAGGACATTTTGTAGTCTATGTGTTTATTTATTTCCCTGAGTTGCATTATTGTCTTACATGTACTGTATGGCTTGAAAGTTACTTGCAAAAATTAGGTCATGAACTGGTCTTGGAAGGAAGAAAGGAGGACTAGTACAGTAGCTCACAAAGAAATATTTTCCCACCATTCTAAATCAAATTATTTCACGCCAGCCAAGTTGGAAATTTGAGTGTGAAATCTCAATCTCGTCTATACTATAGCCAAAGATGCAACGAGACGGAGACAGACAAGCAGGGACAAATGGGGCCTGTGTTTTCACGCTGCTGGTGTTACAGCTTCTGTCATCCTCCGGTAACCTTAGACAAAGACAGGGAAACTCATCTCATCCCCGTGTACCAAAACAAGCCCCGGAGCACCTAATGGCAACATGATTCAAGTATGACAACTATGTGGTTCCCTCCACACCCCTGCCCCCCCCTCCCCCCACACACACTTAACCTCCTTTCTCCTTCTCCCAGAAGCTCCTTGTCTCTTTTCCCATCTTTAATGTTTTCCCAATTGTCTCTCGTCTTTTCCAGTTCTGTCTCCTCTTCCTGTCTCGGTCTATCCCCCATTGTCACATGCAGGGGCGTCACAAGGGGGGAAAAGAGGGACTGAGTTACTAGGGCCCAAGGTGGAGGGGGCCCTAATTATTTTATACTTAGCTATTAAAAAAAATAACAGATCTACATGCTGCGCTGCAAGCTTCTAGATCTGCTATTTTTGAAAAGTTGTGAAAATTTGTGCAAATCTCTGAATATATGATTTTTTTTAAGCGAACATTTGTAACTCAAAGTTTGCTTCTGGGGGGGGTCCCTGGAACAAAATATTTTGAGTTGGGGGTCTGTGGCCAAATACATATCATTAGGTTTGAGCACCACTGACATAGAAACATAGTTTCTTTTTTAAAAACCTTCAAAGACTTGCACAATTTTTTACGATAAAAAAAAAATAGCAGATCTACAAGCTCGCAGCGTGGCACCGAGTGCTGCGCTGTCAATAGTTAAAGCACAAAATAACGCAGTGAATACTTGTACCCAGGGCCCAGAATTTGGTGCAATAATTTTCACTCCCAGCACCTTATATTTATAGCATATCGTTGTTGTCGGGTGGAAACCTTGTATGTCCAAAACCGTTCGTTTTGTATTTATCATCTATAAAATGTACTAAACTAGTGAAAACAGCAGATCTACAAGCACACAACGCCTCGCAGATCGGCTGTTTTCACTAGTTTTGTGCGACAGTCTTGTATGATGAAGCAGGGCTTTGCTTTACCAAAAGACGTACACATTTGAAACTTGGAAATACGAGGTTTCTGCCCGACAGTGGCGATATTTTAGTGATTATGTTGCGAGGAAAACGTTGAGATAATAGCCATTTTGGTTAGAACTGACTGAAAATAACTTTATACTTCAAGTTTAAAATGATACTAAATACATTTTAAAATGTCCAAATAAATTTAAAATATTATCAAATGATCTCGACGGCACCCCTGGACTGCCATCGCGGCACCCCAGGGTGCCCCGTCACCCACTTTGAAAACCCCTGCTCTATACAATAGATCCAGTCTTCACCTGACTGCTTACCTGGCTGCAGACAGCCCCTGCTCCAATTAGTGCAAGCAACCCTCTTTCTACAGGTTGAGTAAAAACAGACAGCATGAACAGGAGAGTCTTTGTTCCCATGTGTTCTGCACAGACCCCTCGTTTGCCCCCGAGTGTGTAGGGAGCTTGTTAACACAGTATGCTAATGAAATCAGAGGGAAGATGGGGGTAAAACCATATATCAATTGAAATATACACCTTTTATAGGGAGAATTGTGCGGTTTGCGTGCATGTGTCTGTGTACAATATCTGGTTTAGTCTAAATGTAAGTATGTAGTACGTACAGGTCAGATACAGTATTTGAGTTGTTAGTGCTACTTTCTGTGTAAGGGTTTATGTGTTTGTCACTTCTGCGTTTTGCCAGTGGAGAGGCATAAAGTCGTATTTAATTATTGTGAAAACACAAATATCATATACAAGAAGAACTAAGAATGCCGTGCTTGTGGGTGTACATAATTTAAGTACTTACAGATACAGTATATGGTTCGTGCTGCTACAGTACACTGGGTATGTGCTTATATTTGTCACTCCTGCGGTTTGCCAGTGTGGAGGCATAAAGGTATGTCAGCAAAGTATAATGTAATTATCGTGAAAACACAAAAATCTAATACAAGAGAAGAATGCTGCTGTTTTTTATTTGTGTGTGTGTGTGTGTGTGTGTGTGTGTGTGTGTGTGTGTGTGTGTGTGTGTGTGTGTGTGTGTGTGTGTGTGTGTGTGTGTGTATGCGTGCGTGCTTGTGTGTGAGTGTGTGTACAGGCAGATGGCACAGCCCACGCGCTCAGGTTCAGGACAAATTGGCTCCCTCTTGTCTCCTCTCCTCCTTAATTACTGTAGCACTGAAACACAGCAGCTATCTGCCTACCGACCCAACACTGCGTGTGGAGATATCAATTGCACTGTTTATCATGGAGAGTGCCAGCGAAAGTGAAATGACTAAAGTTTGTTTCCTCTCCACACAGTTCATATGCTAGAGAACATCACTGCCTACACTATATTATTGCATTAATATTCAATTGATCAGGAGATGGTTTTGGGAGAATACGAAACACACATTAACACACATACATGGAAATAACAGCTGTAATAGTATATAGATTGCTATAAAACGTGTATTGACTGACTCATTTAGGTTGAAACTTACACAATAATGCCACGCATTTACTCACCCCTCACATTTTATATAAATTGGTCCATAATACGGTTTTAAACAGGTTTTAGCCTAAACAACCACAACCACAGATATTGAATTTTCATGTTCTGTCTGTCTCTAATTCCAAGCCGTTTCAGATGCAATACCAAAATGCCCTTTGGCGCTGTCTTTGGGCAAAAATTGGAACGATACATGCATCGTTCCAATTTTAGCATGGCACCAGGCCATGCTAATCTTCCCTGTATCGTTCCAATTTTAGCACCCCTTTACCCCGCCCACCCCATAGTCTCAATAGAATCCACCCCAAAAGTACCGCCCCCTTCTCTTCAGTTGCCAGGAAACTTAAGTGAAGTCTGTTAAATTCATTTCATAGACCTCCTGGAAGAAGGGTCTAAGGGGAAATTGATTGATTGATTGATTGATTGAAGAATTTATTAGAAGTTTGCAATAGAAAAAAGTACAGTTTCATGACAGTACAAATCACTGGTACAAGGTCAACTAAAAGGAGATCCTAGAAAGCCGAGGCTTATTTCCACAGGAACCACACTTTAAGTATCTCATATAACATTGAAAGACAGACGGATAGAACATAGTACTTTATCTAGGATAATATCAGTTTCAAAAGCATAACATCAAATACAAAAGGCAGAATACAAAGAAAAAGGGGGGGGGGGGGGAGCATGGGGGCTTAGTCTATTTACAAGTCACGGGTAGCTGCTGTCTGAAGGTGACTTTTCATACCAATTTTGAAGGAGGCTAGGGATTTGCTCTCCTTTAGGGCTTGTGGAAGGGCGTTCCACATGTTGATGGTATAGCAGGAGAACGAGTTAGCGCCTTGTTTAGTGTTAAATCTACGCTGATGATGATTAGTGGAGCTGCCTCTGGTGTTATGATCGTGAACATCCTTGACCTTTAAGAAGTAGTTTGTCAGGTACATGGGAATCTTGGAGGTGTAGTGTATCTTGTACACCAGGCCCATTGCAAGATGCTGTACTCTGTCAGCTACTTTGAGCCACCCCACGCTTTCGTGGTGATGCTCGGTAAGGTGGGTCAGAGGAGGGAGACCAAGCACAACCCTAATTAGTTTGTTTTGGGCTGTTTGGAGCTTTAGCTTTAAGGCAGCTGGGGCGTCGCGATACCAGACAAGGACTCCGTAATCAATGAGGGGCCCAATAAGAGCACCTCCTAGTGTCTTTCGGGATTTAATATTGATCAGTGGGGCAACTCTTTGCAAGAAGCGAATTCGTTGATTGACTTTATTGATTACCTTGGTGGTCATTTTTTCACTGGATAGGTTAGCCTCCAGGATGCAACCCAGGTAGCAGATGTGGTTTTTTCTTTCTATCACAGTGTCACCTACTTTAATTGTGAAGTTCTCAACTAGGCTAAGTTTCTGACTAGATCCAAAGAGGATACATTCCTGTGTGAGGCCTGTGTAAAGGCCTGTGTGCAGAGGTTTGCAGGATAAGAAAGATTTCACACCTAACCTATACAACTTAGACCAAGTCTAGGATGCATAACTTACATCAAGTGTCTTCAACAGGGGGTCCGGGACCCCTACGGGGTCCTCAGAGTTACTACAGGGGGTCCTCCAAATCGTTGATAGAAACCCTTTTCTCCTTTTTTATATTAACCCTAGTGTCCATATTCTGAGAACTTTAGCCAAAAATAGCAGATCCACAAGCTCACAGCACCTCGCGCTGCAAGGCCTTGTGAGTTTGTAGATCGGCTATTTTTGGCAAAGAGGTTGGTGTAGAGGGGAAAAAGAGCAGACTAGGTACAGGCTGAAAGGTCAAGTTTATTACTTATTGACGGTTCAAGTGGTTAAATATCTGAAAACACAAATTGACATGAATCCAAAATACACTGATGATTGTGCTGTCAACCGATGAAACTAGGCCTATATGGAATCTATGAAAAGGTTGTGGGGGTCCCTGCTTCATCTCTCTCTCAACTAAGGGGTTCTTGGTCTGAAAACGTTGAAGACCCCTGACTTACATTATGCAAGCTAGAAGGTATTCAATACGGTCTGGAGCAGTCAGGACTCCCACACAACGTCAGGTGGGAACTGGCAGCCTTGACTACCAACAGCAGCAGACGACAGTTCCAGACAATGGAATAGAGAAGAAAGAGAGGAAAGTAACTGCAAAAGTGGAGACTTTGTACTCTATGTGTTTCTCTTTTTATTTTATTTCCCCATGTGGTTTATGGGGCAGACAGAGGCATTTTTGTATTTACTACACTGTGTCTGTTCCTTCTCTCACACACACACACACACACACACACACACACACACACACACACACACACACACACACACACACACACACACACACACACACACACACACACACACACACACACACACACACACACACACACACACACACACACACACACACACACACACACACACACACACACCTCTCTCACACACACAAAAGGGCCTAAAGGAGTCAAGGACGCACATGGGCGCGTGCACACATCCGCCTGGGTGACAGCAGACTGCTGGGCGAGCGCTGGCGCTTTGGTATGAGATCAACATTCCCTCTGCTGACCTGACTCCACCAGATGGTGGCAGTAGTGCGTATACTGCATATACCGCCCTACTTTTACCATCTGGAATTGCTCGGGCAGACCCGATGTAAGGGGCAGGCAATTTTTTTAAATTCTTTAGCAGGTGATTGGATGGGGCCGTCTGTATATTACAGTCTGGGAGTGCCAACTCCAACCACTCATATTGGCCTGTCTGCATGACGTTACACCCAGAATCCGCCTCCTGGGTTTCCACGTGGTCTGCAGTCAGACTCTATTGGCTCAGAGCCGCTCAGAGCCCGCCCGTAGCTGCCGCTGATTCATCCGGTCTGGGACTTTACAAGTGATATCAACTCTCCCCGAGCAGTCTCAGATGGTAAAGTAAGGCGGTACGCACTGCTGCCACCATCTGGTGGAGTCAGGTTACCCCTCTGCCTCTTCATTTGCAAGTGTGACGCGCGTTGCGGTTTCGTTGCTTAACTCATTGAGTGCCAGCCTATCACCACTAGAGGGCGCCCAGTGACCAGAGAATAATAGAGATATGCTGGTAATGCATGCCCAAGCCCTGGAGCCATGACTTGCCTGAACACTTTCCTTTGTGCATGTACAGGAAGAGGATGAAGTTAGCTTGAAGTTAGCTATTGGCTACCAAGCATTTTAGAAGCCTTATTTTCGTCAACTTAGCCATGATTAAACCTTGCACACCTCATGCATGGGAAAAAAACAGAGAAGAATGAGCTCTAAAAAATCCAATGCAATCCTGGATTGCATTGGAGTGGATTTGTGCAGTTTGTTCACAGCTTTCAAACAAAAAAATCCGATTGGAAATCCGTTCAGGCATTCTTGAGATAATCGCCATTATGTTTTACATGTAATGTAAACAAAAATGGCTGCCCTGTATGTTAGATGGGGTTGTATGGGGGTGGAACATGCAAAATCGCGATTGAAATCATGTTCACCAGATTTGATGGGGTCCAAAAAAAAAAAAAAAAAAAAAATCAAAAAAAAATTTTCAATTTTTTTTCTTTTTTTTTTTTAAAGCCGAACTTGTTCGGGATCGGCACTCTACGATACGCTAATAAAGCCGAACTAGTTCGGGATTGGCACTCAAAGAGTTAAGTGGACAAAATGCGGCCAAAATGTGGCCATATTTTCCCAAATATGGAAGAGCTGGGATGAGGTGTCATGCACTGGGCTTAATATTGATGACATCAGGGATCTCCATATATGGGCATAAAGGGACAAGGACAGAATTCATTTGTAACATCATTGTGATGTCAGAACATGTCAGCTATATCCTTCTGCTGAGCTGGGATGACATTGATGACATCAGGGATCTCCATATATGGGAATAAAAGGGACAAGGACGGAATTCATTTGGAACATCACTGTGATGTCAG
>NC_137812.1:53721820-53744320 GCF_963921795.1 Nannobrachium achirus
TGCTTTATGTATATTTTTGGCCAATTATTGAAGTTGCTTTGTTTAGCAACAGTTCAAACCAATTACAAACAGATTATTATTGTAAGTCTTGGACAATTAACCACATGTTCGAACATCTACTATGATGAACTCTAGTGTCACATGTCTGTTCATTGTCATGAACAAAAGAAAGAACAAAAGAAAGAACTAAAGAACAAGTGAGCAAACGAACAAACGAAAGAAAAAAGTTAAAGCAGAGGCACGTGTCCTTACCTTCAGTGGGGTTGACAGCTGCAGGCAGGTCATCCCATGCGAGGGTCCAGTCAGGGTCGGGGTGAGGGGAGAACACTGCCTCTATGCCATGATCCTGATGGATGAACACACACAAATACACCTATTAATACCTGCGCAAATGGGCACAGAGATACACAGTGTACACCAAAACACACACGCACACACACACACACACACACACACACACACACACACACACACACACACACACACACACACACACACACACACACACACACACACACACACACACACACACACACACACACACACACACACACACACACACACACACACACACACACACACACACACACACACACATGTAACCCCCAAACACACACACATGCAGGTTACCATAGAAACTCCTCCACGGTGCTCTTAGATGCTGTGGGGACTCCAGAGAGTACTAATGAAGCGATTTACAGGGGAAAAACCAATGGGGCCTGTTCTTAGCTCACTCCACCATGATCTGAAACTACACCCGAGGACAAAACACTTCTACTGCATTCCTTATTACTCTAACTCTCAGGAGAGCAAATGTTTCCTCTCCGTGTCCTGCATCACCGGAGGAGAGGTGAAAATGAAATGGAGTAATGCTAGTAATTTCATGCAGGGTTGTGCCAGACAACGTGGATGTAAATTTGCATCATTGCTAAATCTGGTGTATTTACATGACATTGGTATGTATTGCTCATTAATATACGGAATCCCGCCTAAATAAACAGAATAGTAAAGTAGAGTGAAAATCATTATTGTTGTTGCAATCCAGATTATTAATCACCATGTACATCACGATATAGTATGCCTAATGGTGAAATCGGGAACAAAACTTTGCAGTCCAGAAAGTGATCCAAATTAAATACAGTATTTCCATATTGCAGAGTTGTGCAAAGATGGTGTGATATAGCCATTGTCTTTGTTTCATTCTCAGAGGATGATACAATGGGATACAGAGCACACCACTGCCTGTGAGAAAGGCTCAAAGTGCAATCAATCATCATTGCGTCATTGATTGATAACATAAATAATGCTATCATGGCATTAACACATCACTTTTGATGTATGGCCTCACAAAATCTACTTGCAGACTGGTTCTATAGTAATTATGAATACAGAATAGTCACTATACTAATCCATCTTGCCTGAACTTGTGCTTACAACAGTATAAGTACTTAAGAGAAAATAAACGCTTGTCTATTTGACTTGGCATAGTGAAAACAGCAATGTATTTTGGGCAGAGTGATTTACTTTCAAGCGTCGTTGAGAAAGTAAATGAGTGAGACAAAGAGAGACAAAGAGAAACAGAGATAGAAAGACAGACAGAGAAAAACAGACAGAAATGTATAGTGGATTGGCTCAGCGTCATACTGTCACACCAGCACAGACCCAGCAGCAACATCTGTCAGTCAGGCATTTTGACTGCCAGGCTTTGCACACAGACAGACAGACAAACAGACACACAGACAGACAGACAGACAGACAGACAGACAGACAGACAGACAGACAGACAGACAGACAGACAGACAGACAGACAGACAGACAGACAGACAGACAGACAGACAGACAGACAGACAGACAGACAGACAGACAGACAGACAGACAGATACAGACAGAGACAAAGACAAAGACAAAGACAGAGACAAATAAGGGGAAGGTGAGTGAGAATAAAAAGCATATTTATATAGTTTGTTTTACAGTCATATGGTATGGCAAAATGTAAATTGTTAGTGTATCAGAACAGGAGAGAGAGAGAGACTGCGAGTGAGAGGTGAGACTGGGTGGAAGCCTCAGCACTAGTGAATCATGGCATGTCACTACCGCTGGAGTCCAGCCTTCTGTCTGTCTATTAGTCCTGGCGTTGTCCTCACATACTCAGACAGACACACATGTAGGTCGACAGACTTAGTGGCGCACAATCGCACATGGGACACGCATGTGCATGTGTGGAGAATCCAGAGATATGTGTATGCTGCACGACATGCATACAGTATGTGAAGCTGAAGATGTGCAATCGCTCACACACACACACACACTCACTCACACTCACACACACACACACACACACACACACACACACACACACACACACACACACACACACACACACACACACACACACACACACACACACACACACACACACAGACAGACAGGAACATGACATTTGAGAATGCACCGAGGCACACAGTTAGACAGACAGACAGGCACACACACAGAAACATGCTAGTAGAGGGACAGAGATATGCACATGTGCATGAATACATTCTTGCTTGCACGCACGCACGCAAGCACGCACACACGCGCGCACGAACGCACGCACGCACGCACGCACGCACGCACGCACGCACACAGTCTCACAGATATAACACAGAGCCATGCAGAGAAGCAGACAACACTCGTGCACAATTGCACATGTGATGGCACCATTATTCACATGGGCACACTTCTCAAACACAAATACACGGCCCGGGAAACCGCACGTACGCAGACACACCAATGTGTGTGTGCAAACAGAAATATGCATGTAAATGCAGGCGCACACATACAGACACACACGCACACGCACACATACACATACACACACACACCCCCCAACAGCTGCAGTGCAGACATGATGGTGGCGACAAACAGCCAGCCCCATAATCCCTCTGGGTAGAGTACATTTGTATATGGAACACGTATCGATTTATGTTCATGTCGAATGAAAGCGCCTGGCACGCAAACTTTCATTTGTGCGTTCCTCTCTGGCCCAAGTTCCCCAACCACATTTCACCCCGTGAACATGCCACACTTATGATCACCCTTGCCCTGCTCTAGCCCCCCCTCCCCTTCTTTCTTTCCTGACATTAGATATGAGATCAGGACCGACGGCTGGCCAAAAGGAAATCTCACATTTATCTTCGCTGAGCGTTGTTGAGAACAGAGGGAGCCAGCTGACAGGACACTTTCTGAACAGCTGGGCCTGTTTATTGCCTATTGGAGGACCAAGTCCCTAAACAGTACCAGGGACAACATTTGGCGTCCAACACTCTCTGTGTGTGTATAGGACTTTAAGTAGATATGGTATGATCGGCTCAGTAGGTGATGTTCAGTGAGTGTGTATGTAGTGTGTGTGTGTGTGTGTGTGTGTGTGTGTGTGTGTGTGTGTGTGTGTGTGTGTGTGTGTGTGTGTGTGTGTGTGTGTGTGTGTGTGTCTGCTTGGCCATCCAATGTGTCCTACAGGAGCTGTATAGCGTAGCGCATGAGGAGTTATGCTAGCACTGGGCCCTGTCTCCACTCTTCACTTGGGGTTTCAGCAATTACTATGAGCTGCTTAGGCTGACTATAAAATGTTATTATGTTTAGCGCTGGGTTACTGCACCTGAGGTGAGCTGAATGCTGCACCGTCTGCACTAATGTGCTAAGTGATAAGAGAGACTGAATGGATAAAAGAAAAATGGTGCAATTTTGTAATGAACAGGAGAGGAGTGGAACAGCAATGCATAATAGAGCAGAGGGAAGGGGACAAAGGCACGTATCTGGGGAAGAATTATAAGAGCACAATATAGAGGCTTGGGTGTTAAAACTCTTGTTCAAAGCTGTCCAAATCGTGACAAAACAAGAAAAAATAACTATTGTATAATAAATGTCATTACACGCCCTTATCATGGCATACTCATTTTAAAAAGATACTGTAGGGCAATTTTGCTTTGACAGTACAGTAGTAAGAGAATGTGAGACAGATCCACATCCCTGTTCTTAACTCTTTCTCCCGTGCTCCTGATTAGTAATTTCTCCAAATAATCTCCCAATTTAAAGTGTAATTAATGCATGAGCAAACAACCCTCCCTGACATGCGTTGCTACTGCTCGTCACTGTACTAGCTCAAATTCAGTAGGTTTTGCACTGAAAAGTGAAAATGTATGAAACCGTTCCCAGTAAGAATTCCATCCCCTTTCTAATATCATACCATATTGGTCATTATGCACGCAAACACACTCCCCCACAATGTCTGCACTTTATATTTTTTGTGATGTAAATTTAGATTTACACTTTTTGTACCTTTTTTATTCATTTATTTTATTGTGATCTATACATTTAAGAGTGAATAAAAGTGATTTTAATTTCACATCCAGTGGTGTAGGGATAAATGGGGCAGGCGGGATGTTGAGGGTAGGCCATCTCTTTTTCACAGCCTAATGTCGGCAGGTATGGTCATATTTAGGTCTGTCTCTCTAGGACTACACACTGACTGACTGAGTCACCTTGCTCTAAGCACTAGACTGAGACAGAAGCACACCATTCTACAATGTAATGAGTATGTTAGAGGCCAAAACAATAACGTGTGTTAAAGTAAGTAAGTGCGCTAAAAGGACAAACAGCAGACACTTATGGCTCTAAATTAAAGGAAGCCTAGCCAACAACCATCTGGGAATCCATGGACTCTCTTTCATTATTGCAAAAGGACACGAGGAGGGAGCTCATAAAACGACAATGTGTGCTTGTGTACTGTACTGTATATATTTACTGTGTGTGTGTGTGTCTATATATGCAAGAGACCAACTTAAACCAGTAAGACTCGCTAATCGCGGGAGATAAGCGACCATCACGTCGCATACAAAAACTTTAGAAGGTGATCGTAGCCATTCAGGAGGGAATATGGGAAATGGGACAGATCCATGTTGATGACATGACTTTAGAGATACTGTGTACCGCTTTGCATGATTTAGGGCAAAATCTGTAGGAGCAGTGTCCAGCAAAAATCGGCCTGATGGTGGCGCTAGAAGAGGGTCATGTGATTTGGCAGCCAAGGAGTGTGTGTGCAAAGTTTGGCATGGATCGGGGCAACGGTGGCAGAGATAGGAGTAGGGCAAAAGTGTGAGGTGTGACGTGACGTGACAGACTGACAGCCGGTGGAGGTTTTGATAGTAACTGCGACCTGATGGTCGCAAAAACATAGAATGAAAGAGGGAAAATATTCCCTTACTTTAAGCTTCGTCATGGTGGGCCTGGGGCCTCCGATGAAATGTGCCTGTGGGACTGCAGCGGTGGTGGTCCCCCCCTCCGTGCTGTCTTGCTCCACCAAATCTGTCAGCGTGACCCCTGTCACGGTGGCGTCGGGAGCTGGCGGGCTGGAAGGGCTCGGGGGCCCTCGGGGGGTCTGAGGAGCACGGGGGTCCACGGGCAGATGCATCCCACAGGCTGCGGCTGCTGTCAGAACCCCAGGGACCTCCTGGACACGGCTGTACCAGCGCAGCAGGAGGGGCAGCCTGGAGAGAGTGCCCGGGGAGAGCATCTGAAGGGAGCACTGCGGAGGAGACGAGAGGAGAGGAGTTATGTGTTAAGTGACTCATAAGATGTGTCAGTGTGTTCAGTGAACCAGAATCGACGGGCCATCCAACCTTCATTCTGCCTGGACAAACACACAGGGTGTGTGTGTGTGTGTGTGTGTGTGTGTGTGTGTGTGTGTGTGTGTGTGTGTGTGTGTGTGTGTGTGTGTGTGTGTGTGTGTGTGTGTGTTTGTTGTGTATGCATATGTGGGGGTCTTTGGGTCGGGGGTCGTGGAAAGCAATGGCATAGCTGTGTGTGTGTGTGTGTGTGTGTGTGTGTGTGTGTGTGTGTGTGTGTGTGTGTGTGTGTGTGTGTTGGGAATGGGATCTGTGCAAACAGAAACAGGGAAAGAATTGGTCTTTGAGGTTTGTGTGTGTGTGTATATAGTTTGATGTATAGATAGATAGAGAAAATGAGAGAGATAGAAATAGATAGATATATAATAGAGATAATATATAGATACACATACACAATTATCGACAGAAGGACAATTGTAGTCTAACCTTTTTGTTTAAGTTGGCCGTTTCACTTATGAGCATTGAGTGTTTTTGACACTTTATGTATATATTCTTCGTTCGTTTCATACTTCTCCGTAACTTTGTAAATATCCTTATACTGCTGTGCTGCCTCCGGGCGACTGATTTTCCCCCTTGGTATAATAAAGGTATCCATCTATCTAACCATCCACAGCCACTGACAGAGTGGGCAGTGGGAAAGGCTCTCCTCTGGCTCTTCTCACCATGGACAGTAATGGCCGCTGAGAGGAGACACGCTAGGCTGAGTGTGAAACTGGAAACCACTGGAGCACAGCTGAGCACTAAAAGCCTCATTGTGAGAAATTTACAATTTACTTGATTCCCACAGTCAAGGGAACAGTTTGGAGGAGCTGAAACGAGGAGAGGTATGGATGTCTGCCCCCCTCCCCCCATCACCAATCAATAACGCCATGTGTTGAGTCTGTTGACCCAAACCATGACTAAAACTACAAAACGCTAACTGAACATCTGCCCAGTGCACTCATCTCTGTTTTGTGTACCGTAAAAGGTTACCATTTCCTCCCTGGTTGTGCACTGACACATACATTTTATGTTGTCCACAAAGTCAGGAGCCAATAAATTAAGGAAACCCAATGTTGCAATATTAAAGTTGTATTTTACCAGATGAAGCAGGGACCCCCACAACAACCTCTTCAAAGATTCATCGTTTGACAGCACAATCATCAGTGTATTTTCGATTCATGTTAATGTGTGTTTTCGGATATTTAACCACTTGAACTGTCAATAATTAATAAACTTGACCTTTCACTCTGTACTTAGTCTGCTCTTTTTCCCCTCTACACCGGACCTCTTTGGCGTTGTGCTATTTTTGGTTTTCAGAATATGGATGCTAGGGTTCAAGTGGTAAATATAAAAAGGGGAGTTTCTATTACACAAAGATTTGGAGGACCCCCTGTATTAACTCTGAGGACCCCCTAGGGGTCCCGGACTTCCTGTTGAAGACCCTTGTCTTAGAACACTTACTTTAGGATACAACTATTTATAAAAGCAGACAAGAAATAAACAGGCTTTTGGAATCAGGTTAGAGCCCATATCAACACATGTATCTTGTATATAAAGGAGAGGAGATAGCAAACCAATCTGTTTTCTCCAAGAACCAAGAATTACATGTATTTTTTTCTCCTCCACAAACCAAGAATTACATGTGTGAAGTGGATTGATTTCAACCCCAGTGCACTTGAACACACCCAGCCCTTCCCTTCTATTTGAAGTGTTATCACCTCATGCCAGGTGACTCCAGACCACCTAGGAAACAGCAGGAGAGTCTGTGCCAAGTCTGAGGTAGTCAGACACTCCTCTCCAACTTTCTGCCTGGCTGGATATAAATGAGTAGGCTCTTCCTTCCTGCTCAACCTGAGCAAAATGTCAATATCATACGTCATGCTTAATTTGACAAGTCATCATAATGCAGACCAGTCGCCATGGGAGACGAGAGTAAATATGGTAAATGGCCGTGTCTATGAGGCATGAGGACACCCGCGTCTCTAAATGAGACACAAATGAGATGAGCCCATATTGGGGGGGCAAGCATTATGGGATTGTGTGCTGCTGTTTACTTTGTGAAGCGATGCGTCTAATGGCCATCCCTAATTGCTGACAGTTCAAGTAATTGTTATGATAAAATTCAAATGTGGAGAGAGTATGTGTTTATACTTAAGATATGATGCCTATTTAGATCTTATAATGAGTATAAACTATACATTTTCTGTACATTATAAAGTAACACACAAAACATGACTTTAACATGAGACATGCTGCATTGACTCTTCTGACCCAAAGTAATTAGGCCAAAAGCCAATGCACATCTTTCTCTGTGAGGCAGGGTGTGTTAGTCCCTGGACATGGGAGTGGTCCTCAGATGTAGTGTTAAACAGAATGTCCCCAGGCACTCACCAGGTACTGATAGATGCATGGCAGCAGGACCACATCGGTTAGAGTAAAGTACAGCCCCTCTGCAAACACATGCTCCAGAGGGGGCAGCTCTGCTGTCCTCACTCTCCTGATCTCTGAGCTCTCCCTGGTGGCCGGAGGGGGAAGTGCATCCACAGATAACTTGGCCAGGGCTGTCCTGAGCTCCAGCCCTCCTTCTGAATGCTGTGCCGCCTGGGAGTCAGAGACTGGGTTCTCCTGGGTCTCTAAAGGTTGGCTCTCTTTCTTTTTCTGCTGTTGTTTCTGTTGCTGAAGTTTCTGCCTGCGTATTTTGTCATCGTTATGGACCTTAACAGGCTCTCCTAGTCTCTTCTCCAGGAAAAGGATGGCGGAGGGGAGGTGCAGGGATGGATCAGTGGGATTCTGGAGGTGTTCCTCAACAGCAGAAGGAATCCCCAGCTCGCACAGTCTGGTCCACTGGCTTACCTGAATGTGAATGAATGAAAACAACATTTTAGAAGGCTAGCCTCTTACTCTAAATATATGACTAATTGAGTGTGTAAAAATGAAAGACGCTTGAATTGTGCCTAAATCACACTGATTATAAGAACAGAGAGTAGGAAATGCATAGATCAGACCTACCCTGGTGGGTCAAAGAATGAATATCAAGCAACACTATTCTACAGAGCAAGCAGTTAGTTTACGGACTGATCAACGGACACTGCACACTAGTTTATGCCAATACTTACAAAGTTGTCGTTGATTTTTTTACATCTGAGAAAAGCTGTTAAAGAGGGTGTGTGGCCTTATCAGAAGAATCCCTGGACCAGTTGGGTGGGGAAAGTGTCCATGACACCAACTGCTATATGAAACTCTCCATTTAAATGGCTCAATATTTGATTTGATTCGTTGATCGATATGTCTGTATAGTTTGCACCTTGTACTGTGTTTTATGCATTGCTGCAAACTAAATTTAGCATTTGAACTTACCCCTGCTCATTAAGCTAGGGTGGGATGGCTCAGGGTAGAGGACAGTAACTTGCAATGGGCCTGGTTTTTAAAGACACTCAAGGGACCAGTGCACATGTGTACCTGTCAAACTACATCAAAAGAGTGAAAAACACCCACAGGACACAGGCACAACACCAGAGGGAGCTCCACTGCTGATCTCATTCCCCTAGATTCGGCACAAACCTGGGGATGATTTATTTTATTTTATTTACCATTTATTCTACCATTATGCCACCAAAATATGGAATGCCCTACCACCAGCCATCAAAAGGTCTGACTCCCTTCCCTTCTTCAAAACAGACATAAAAGAGCACCTGTCTGCAATTTGCAACTGGACCTGACAAGTCTTCTAGCTTGCCAAAAGAAATTACCCCCTAGTGACCCCAGTTTTTTGTATATTATTGTGTGTCTTTATGTCTTGATGAATTTAATTCATAGGAACACAATGGAAATAAGCCCTCTGGGCTTTTTGTGTTATCCTTTTAGCATTATTGTATAACAGTGGCTCAGAGGTAGAGTTGCAATCTTAGGACACGGAGGGTTCCCAAAGGGTTCCTAGTTCGATCCCAGGCTCCCCCAGAATAATGTCAAAGTGTCCTTGATCAAGACTCTGAACCACTAATTGCTCCCGATGAGCAGGTTGGTGCCTTGCATGGTTTCCTCTGCCATTGGTGTGTGAATGTCTGTGTGAATGGGTGAATGGGTGAATGTAATGCACAATCTATGTAAAGCGCCTTGCATAAAGGCGCTATATAAATGCACCATTTCCCATTTACAGGTACATGCATTAACATAACTTCACATTAGAGCACACAGCTAACCTCAGCACAGGCTTTTAGACAGGTCTTCTTGAACCCCAGCAATGCCAGCACATCCTTCCTGCTAGGGTCAATCTCCATGGTCCTGTTGATGATGTGACGAAGCACCACAGCCAGCCCAGCCCTGCAGTACCTCCCCGTCTCATCTAAAACAGCAGGGAGGCGGCAGCCCTTCACCAACACTGGTAAGTTGCCCGGGTGAATGTCACATATGTCCAGGGACGGTGGCATGTGTCCTCTGAGTGACAGAGAGCTGGCAGCAGGCGTGGCAGTGACCAGGTGCACTTTGAAACACTTGCACTCACAGTAGGACAGGAGGAAGAGGGAAATGGAGGTGTGCAGTGGGAAAGCAGCATCTTCATTTGTGGAGGAATTCACTTCAAGATATAAAGATTGGTGTTGTTGCTCCCCTGCCATTGTATTATGCTGAGAAGAGAAGAGAAGAGAAGAGAAGAGAAGAGAAGAGAAGAGAAGAGAAGAGAAGAGAAGAGAAGAGAAGAGGTTATTGAAAACGTCATGGAATTCGATTTGCCTTGGGCTGGCAAATTAATAAAATATACAACACATACAGCACCACAGAGCTGTGCTGTGCAGTATATTAAACGTAATAAATGTTGACATGACATTTGCCTCTAACAAATTGAACAGAAAATGTGTAGCGTGCAGCATGAAGATACGCCATTGCCTTTGAAGCAGGACATAGAATAGCATTTAAAGTTATACTTACAGCAATTTGTGTATAAACACTGTTTAGTCAATGGCTGACACCCACGTTGTTAAGGTAAACACTTCCTAACACTTCCTCGTTCCATTTCTTCACTGCCTACCATTGGTAAGAATGTCAAGACATCGACAGCGCCACCAACTGTGAAAATGTCAATTATGAAACAACAATAAATGGCTGTAAGCAAAGTAACACACTTGAAAATAAATATATTTATAAATAATGTGCATAATACGCCAAATGTAATATACAATATACATGCATCTGTTATAATCATAACCTACATGATGCATAACATGAGAACAATTTCCATCTAGTTCTGGCCGTTTTGCTGTTTCCGCGGACGCATTTGATGGTTGCACCCAGGACATAAGGAGGAAAAGCTTCTCACTCCGGGGATGACAGCTCTTTCTTTTGTACATACTTACTTGTTATAGCGTTAAATATCTGTTTGTCACAAGTTCACAACAGCCATATCACTGTAAGGAACACACTGCTGCGAGTGTTATAGTACAAGGTAAGATAATCGAAAAGCTAAAAAGATATACAGCTAAGTATTATAGCTCGGTAGCAAGCAACGTTTTCCGTAGCCATACGCGTTCCATCTCTGTCTCAGTGCCCTACACCACTGGTCCCCAAACACCGGGTCGGGAGTCGGGACCATAGATTAAGTAGAAAATCGGGACCCATTTGTGGTCCCTTAATTCTTTGTCTCTACATTTTTGTTTTAATTATTATTATTTCAAAAAGCTAAGATTTTCATGAATACAAAAAAAATGGAATGATTTTTCTAAGTAATTTCATTAAATAAACAAATAAAAAACTCGAAATTCCATGAATTAGAAAATAAAATGTCTATGAAGTAGTGAAAATAGCCGGTCTTAGATTACTAGTTTGTGTTGTGTGCTTGTTGTAATAGATTACTAGTTTGTGTTGTGTGCTTGCAGATCATAGTTTGGGTCTAGCCGCAAATTGCAACACTAGATTTTTTTATACTCGGATGAATCTAGGGTTGCAATACCACCCATAGGGATTCAATGCATGAAAACAGTTTTTTGCTAACTGATTGTATTAAACGACTTCAAACTCACCAATATTGTGGCTCTATGGAAAGCTTGGAATTTACTCTTGCTAACTGCAAAGTGTTTGTTTCTGAAAAATCCACCGAAGAATTGTTATGATTTATTTTCTGTTAATAAAATCCGAGCAGCCATGTTTTTTTTCTAAGTCTTGAACTTAGGAAGCGCTCGTCTTCTATAACACCACGTCCCGCTGCCTCCTGCATTAGGCTATGTGACAGAACCAGCTGGTACACAGGACTGCTGAGTGACTTCCCACGAGCGCTTCCAAACTCCAGCACTTAGAAAAAATAATCACCCGAACTGAATTTCTTGACAGAAAATAAAATCATAACAATTCCACGGTGGAATTTTCAGAAACAAACACTTTGCAGTTAGCAAGAGTAAATTCCAAGCTTTCCATAGAGCCACAATATTGGTGAGTTTGAAGTCGTTTAATACAATCAGTTAGCAGAAAACTGTTTTCATGCATTGAATCCCTATGGGTGGTATTGCAACCCTAGATTCATCCGAGTATAAAAAAATCTAGTGTTGCAATTTGCGGCTAGTTTGGGTCCCTGTTAGGGCAATGTCTTAATTTCTCTTTTGGGTCACAAGCTAAAAAGTTTGAGAACCACTGCACTATACAGTCTGGATACTGACCCTCTTTATTTAACTGTTCAATTGTTCATTACCTGCCCTTAGTTTCAACCATGGCCGCGACCGTGAGTCTTGAGTTAGATCCCATCTTCCTGAAAGGACTCAGTTATCTGCACTCAAAGAGCAAAGACTCTGCTGAGAAACTCAAAGCTCTACTGGATGAGTCCATGGCCAGAGGCAGCGATTCGTCTTATCGCTCCTCGCTGAAGGTAAGGTGTTCATCTCACAAACAGGTCAGAGATTAGACTCCAGGTACGGCCAGAAACTACCTCGCTCAAAGCTCAATTGTCATCGAGCAATGTCTGGAAAAGAGGAATGCAAGTGGGCACCTCAATGCTATGAAATAATGCAAAGTATACATTATGATTCATTGTACAATATATGGTAGATCATTATAAGACCTAAACGTACTCTAATTTACTTTAATTTCTTATGTCTGGCTATCCACACAGGTTTTGTAGCAGTTGTATGTAGTCATTATGTGTATTTAGCCCCCCCATTTATCAAATAAAAGTCAATATAGAATACATACAGTAAATATAAAAACTAGATGGTGCCCAGATTCTCAGCCAGGTGCCCACTACTCTGGTTACCGAAAATCAGTCTGATGTAAATGTAAACAGAGTCTCCTGATTGTTGTGACTCTTGTGTGTGTCTTTAGGATATAGAAGTGTCCAAGAGTTCTGTGTCAAAGCTCATCCTAAGTAAACAGGACTCCAAGTCTTCGTCCAGCTCCTCCTCTTCTTCTGGCAGCAGCAGCATCAGCAGCAAATCCGGCAACTCTGAGAAAGGCAGGCAGAAGGAGGCAGAGAAAAGACCTGCTGAAAAGGTACCAGGTGTATGTTATCCTCACACATTCTGATGATAGTAAATATTGCTATAGTGTTTGTTCAGTAACAGTCGTCTCTGTCTCTCCAGCTCTTTAGTAAACAGAAAACCTATTTTAACCAATGAGGAGAGAGAACTGACACAGGTTCAAGGCTGTAACTTGTTAGATCTTGTGTACAGGTACATAAGTGTAAAACGTATTTTCTTTCAGCTTCATTCAGACAGTGCAGCAGAATAGGAATTAATATTATTAATAACAACAGTAAAATAAGAAGAAAACAGTGTGCAAAATAATATATATATATATATATATATATATATATATATATATATATATATATATATATATATATACTCTACTCTGTCCTGATTGGATGAAGTTGGCCACACACCTGGAAATATATTTTCTGTTTGTTAAAGAGCTGGAGAGAGACAAACACAACCAGAACATAGAGCTTCAACTTCTTAACTCAAAAAATGTTTTATTTTAACCAAACAAATGCACTTTCACTGCGTTTAACTACTGCTGTAAAAATAATTTACAATAACAATTTATGACTTGCACAGTGGTGTGCGCACCTAAATAAACTGATTCAACTGAAAACTGCGGCACAAATTACATTTCTTTCCTGCCCAAGGTCCGGGTTGATGTAGGGGAGGTCGACCCTCCAAAGAAGCCTCGCCTGGAGAAACAGGAGAGCCGCTCTTCACCAATCACCGTTCAAACAAGCAAAGACCTCATCCTGCCAAACATAAACGATTATGATGAGACCAATGCTGATGACTTTGCCATGGAAATGGGCCTAGCTTGTGTGGTTTGCAGGTAAATGTCACCAATTGAATTAACCAACCAAAGATGCACAGTGAAGTTACTTGTAAGACATTTGTATTTGTTGAAAGACGGCGTGTAACATTGACTTGCTCTGTGAACTTGCACAATCTAGTAGTGTCATTCCACAGTACAAAAGGATAGGTATTGATCATTCATACTTTTCTATTCTCATGCAACATAAAATCTCATATTTAACCTGTCATTGTAGTTGTTGTTTTTGTTTTGTAGCTCCATTAGAACAACTAGATGGGCATATTGTCTGTGCACTAATGTGGTGGTGACTTATGAAAATAAGTTCATTTCGACATACTTGTTTTTAATTCAGACAGATGACGGTGTCTATGGGAAACCAGCTTGTTGAATGCCAGGAGTGCCATAACCTGTACCATCAGGAATGTCACAAACCTCCGGTGTCTGACAAAGATGTCAACGATCCACGGCTGGTGTGGTACTGTGCCCGCTGCACAAGGCAAATGAAACGCATGGTAAGGAAAAGATTATTCCCTTCCTCCCACAAGCCAAATTACAACACTCAAATTTCTGCCTCCTCTGTCCTTAAGCGTGGTGGTGAGAGACAGGAATTTGAGCATTGGAATCTGACTATAAACATGTACTCATTCATACATGCATTTAATATTCATTGTCATTGGATACCTTGTTTACTTATGTATCTGATATTGTTAATAGCTTATTTTACTTTTTTCTTATAATTTACTCGATAGTGTTTCTATTCTCCTCCGGTTACTATTTGAATTGATACTGTATCTTGATTCTCTATCTTTACTTTACTTTATTTGTTTATTTAGACAGGACAGTACCAGTTCATGGACACAGAGATAATGACACATTGCATAATACAACATACAAAGATCTTAGTGTAAACCAGCCGGAGTTAGCTTAAAGCTAAATTTCATCCGTTGTCCTCATCTTGATTTTGACTTGTGCACCAGGCCCAGAAAGCCCAGAAACCTCCTCAGAAACCAGCCCCAGCAGCTGTATCAGTGGCCCCTGTTGTTAAAGACACACTGGTGAAGAAACCAGAGCTGAAACTCAAGCCAGACACAACCAGTACCTTCCAGGCTTTCAAAAGAACGGAGGTGAAGGTATGTAGAACAATGGGAGAATTCTTGGAATTATATTTCTTCCTTTACATGCGATCCATTTGTGACGTCTTTCATTTTGGACGATGCTGCCAACTGAGAATACGATAAGAAAAAGGAAGCAATGTTGTATTGGCAATGCATCTTGTAAATCTTGTTTCTCGTGTCATAAAACATCTACATGTCTTTTGTCACATTAACCTGTTCTGTTTTACTCTGTCCAGGCATCCACCACAACTTCAGCCAGTGCCATCGGCAACAGTAGTTCCACCTCCTCTAGCAGTGGTCTCAGTGGCTGGGCGGCATTTGGAGCCAAGACCACCCCTGTCTCCTCCAGCTCCAAACTGGGCTCCTCCGGTCCTGGCAGTGGCCAGAAACCTGTAGGACTGTCTGGGCTAGCGGGCACCAAGTCAGGTCTAGGTGGCAGTAGTGGTGCCAAGATGCCCGCCGGGGGCGGCAATGGGAACGGATCAAGCCAGGTGCCACTAAAGCCCCCTCCGCCATTGACACTGGGTAAGCAGGCTCTAAACCGCTCATCCAGTGGGGACGGCCCGGGGAAGTCGTCTGCTACGGGAACATCAGGGGCTGGATCCCCCAGCAGCAGCAGCATGGGAGGGAACGGGGGATCCGGTGGGGGGAGCAACAACGGGGGAGGAAATGGGAACAATGGAAATGGGTCAAAGGGCGTCACAGGTGACAAGGCTCCCACGTCCCAGGAGTCGCAGCTCAACGCCATGAAGCGGCTACAGATGGTGAAGAAGAAAGCAGCGCAGAAAAAAATGAAGAAATGAGAGCAGAAACGAATGAATGAGAGGGGGATGAAGAAGGAGAGAGTAGAAATAAGTCGGTGGACAGAAAGATTGAGTCAAGTGTTGGAAGAAATGTGAGGGAACAGAAGATGAATATGCATATACTGTAGGCACGTGGAGCAACACCATCCTAACAGCTCATTTATGCTTCAGTGAAAAAAACTACGGTTGACAAAAAAGACAACAGATTATAATAGAGTATACTTCAAGTAGGGCACGGTCATTTTTCAGTTTTACATAATTATGAAATTACAGATTATAATATTTCCAATGATGTGGCATAACATCTGAAAAGAGTTGAAGAAAATATATTTATTTGAATGTTAATCCTCAAGAAACTGAGTAAAAGCCTGGCAAAATGTTGTCTTGTCTCACGTCTCTCATAGAAGTAACTAGTTTAAGGCCAAATTAAAAGAAAATGGTGATCCTAAAACTGCTGTTTGTTATGTTGAGTGGATTCTTCAACATTTAAACTTGTGTAATATGAAAAAAACAATTTCCTTTCCTCTTACTTTGCCTACATATGGAAAATTCTATCAGACCCTGTTACATATAGAAGAAATTGTCAAAATTTGAATTTACATGTAATTCTTGTCACACCTTGCTTTTTTGCCAAAGCATAATTTAGGCTTAATTGAATACTTGAACATTGCTATCTTACATAATGCTGCGTCTGTGTGCCTCGTTCTGTCCCAAGAAAAATCTAATCATGTGTAATCCTGACTGTAATATTTTTATTGACCAACTCCATTAAAGTATTTTGTTCTTATAAAGTAGTGGTAATAACTCATGTCTCATGAATGCTTGGAATGATTTATTTATTTATTTATTACATTTTTTTAGGGCATTTTTTGCTTTATTCAGATAGAGTGTAGAGAGATGGGGAAGGGGAACAAAGGACAGAGAGGAGAGACATGACGCCAGGAGTCTGATTGAAACCCAGGTCCTCATAAGGAGCATGTGGTCAATGCACCAGAAGGCATCATATACTTTGTTGCACATGGTGTCGCCCATCTACAAGATCACATTTGTGAGCTTGTAGAATCCATGGATTCAAGTTCTCAGTCGCCACAACGTATTTCAGTCATTTGGATGTTGCACAGTGAAAATAGCCTATCTACAAGGCTGTCTATACTTTAGGCTACTTTCAGTTAATATTTTTAAATTGGAAAATAGATCTACAATGAGCTTATAGATCGTCTATTTTCGGCAAAAAGCTTAGGTGTAGAGGGGAAAAAGAGCAGACTAAGTGCAGAGTGAAAGGTCATATTAAGTATTGACGGTTCAAGTGGTTAAATATCTGAAAACAAATTGATATGAATCCAAAATACACTGATGATTATGCTGTCAAACATGGAATCTATGGAAAGGTTTTGGGAGTCCCTGCTCTCTCTAAGGGGTCCTCGGCCTGAACATGTTGAAGACCCCTGGATTAGAGTATTTGAAGTAGATCAAACTAGCACTATGTGCAGAAGCATCTTCCATAAAATCCTAATGGTCTGTCTTGGATATTTCATGAAAGCAAAGGTTAAAGCCTCAATCTGATTTCTTCACCTAGTTGGCAGTATGAACAGCAGGAATAATACTAAAACTAGTAAAACATAATAGTTTGTATTTCTTAATAAAACCATGCAGCCGTATTCCGTATAAAGAACAAATAGTTGAGAGGTGGGACCTGGTCATAATTTAATAGAGTACAACACATGTTTATTAACACATATAATGGACAAAATAATCCTACACACGTACTGTACATTCATATATATTTCTTTCATAATTTTAAACAAAACATTTATCTGTGAATAAATCATTTGAGAAGGATAACACCCAGCTAACAATTTAAACTCAGCAACACTGTTGGTGACAATACAATAAAGTGCTCAGCACTACATACATCATGTGAGTCAAAGAAGACACAATATTAGTCATCCTACACTTTGTTTTGGTTATTTTGCTGATGCGATATCCAGGGCAGCTTACATTCTGTAGAATAAGCAATAATGGCATTGCATATAAGCAACCAATAATATAAGCATAAGCATTTAGGCAAACAATAAAGTGAAACGTATTAATTGTTAATGATTGGGTGATTTGTGTCTCTAACTGATTATATTAAAGAAGTGCCAGGACAGAAAGTTGCTTATAGAAATAAATAGAACTAGAAAGATGCAATTCTGGGAAATGGCAAGTGTGGTTGCCAAGTCACACTTGCAAGTCTTAAATAGGGAAAATTAATTCACTAATAAATTAATGGCCATATGGAGATCTCTGTGTCAGTCCTTGTCCCTTTTATGTCTATATATGGAGATCCCTGATGTCATCAATATTAAGCACATACGTATATTGGAATGCCCATATATGGACATACTGGTTGAATCTGCATTTTCCCATTTGGCTTCCATGTCAGGCTTCCATGTCAGTCTAATGTGGTCTATCACCCAGACATCTATGATGTCTCCATATTTCTCTCCATACATTTTCCCATTCAAGTCAATGGAGAACATTTATTCATTAATACATTAACATAAATTAAACTATATAACATAACTCTTAGCAAAATGCAAGCACATGATTCCCGATGAAGCCGGTCGTTTTGAAATATGAGCTTGAGTGCGTGCCACCAAAACTGTGGGAGGAGTAGTGCGGCAAAATAGAGTTTATCCGGAAAGAAAGTACTACTGTATATAGTCTGGTAACTCTGGTTGACCACACTAATAAAGATAAAGGCATATTGTAGAAAATCGCTGATCAATATTTGGGGAGGATTTCAAGTGGGGAGGGTGATGTGATTCCCTGCGATGATTTAGCAGCATGCAGGGAACTTTTTGAATGCTCCATAGCCTAAAGGTCAAAGGTTTGCTTTCCTTAAACAGCCATACAGTATGTTCTGTCAAACAACATACCTGCTCAGTCTTTGACTAAATGCTTATCATCAAGGATGATGATACACGAAAGAAGAAGAAGAATGTCAAAGACAAAAAAATCCCCAAAAGTAAATAATTACTAGTGCAAGATTAACTTCAAATTCTTCAATGCTGGATGTAGAACCAGTGTGAAATGATTCAACCTTCTTACAGTCGTGATCCTGTTTCTAACATATATAACGATTAACGACACTTCAAGTAAGTAAGTAAGTAGGTGTTGTTTCTGCCTTGGAAAAGGCAGACAGTTGTTTTTAAAATCATCTTATTCCAATGGAGAAGTGTTGTACAATAACGGAAGGAAGTACTTGAAGAAATACTTTCATACTTCCTTCATAATGCACTTAAGAAGAGTGATTGTAACAGTAGTCTACAGAAAAGGGCAATTCAGTTTTCAGTTTTACATAGGTTAATGTGCAGGTTGATATAGCTGCAATAAGGACATTATAAAGTGTTCCCCAGTGAACACCTTTATCAAGTAATCAGGTACATTCCAGTCTCCCCTACTGTATAAACGATAAAGGGAAACTATAGTCAAAATGTGCTTGAACAAGGGATCTTAACCCCAACAACTGGAACGGTCAAGCTGCTCTGTAGCCAACAGTGTTCAGTCAACATTGTCTGGATATGGTTTTGGGCACACCTATTCCACTCGCTCTTCATGCGTAGGACATCTTGCCAAGGTAGTTGGCAGGGACGTAGCCTTTCTGTCCATTAGCCTCAGCTAGCCACCACTCTTTGTTACCTCCCAGGTCACAGAACTGCAGGATACGGACATGTTGGCACTCCTGTAGGGTCAACTCCTGCTCACAGCGGGCTTGAAACGCATACACGGCGTAAAACTAAAAAAGGTAGAAATGGAGACAAAATACACACTGATCAGGTGGTCCTTTTTAAAGCAAAAAACGAAATATATGTTGTGTATCAAAATCTGATTCTGTGTATTGGCCAACTATGTTCATTTACAGTCTAACCACCAGCTTGATTAGTTAGAGCCTTGAGGTTAGAGTGTTTGTCCTGAGACTGGGAGGTTGGGGTTCAATTCATGGTTGAGTCATACCAAATACTATAAAAATGGTACCCAATGCCTCCCTGATTGGCACTCAGCATCAGTGGTTGGATTGGGGGTAAGTCTCTGTCAAAGCCACGTCATGCCACTGAAACAGGAGATAGTTTCCTAGCCTATGGGCCGCATGGAGGCTACTTACCTTTCTTGTGTTCACATACAAGGAATGTTACAATACCTAGGGTAATGCTATCGGACAAAGTAAAATAAGTGTGTAGGGTATAGTCACTATATCCTACACACTTTTTTTTTACATATGCTTTGAATTGGTTTATAGATTCTAAATGGCCTCAGAACATGCCTACGGTGGAAAACGAAACAGAAAACATATTCCATTTCCCCTTATGCACAGTGGAGGATCTAATCATCCACACTGTCTATTATTTGAACCAGTAGTCAGTAGTGATAGTAATGCATTCTCAATTTTATCCACAAGATGGCACTGTTTATCAGTTTTCCACCAGGAGCTCAACAGCCACGACCAAATATCAATTCCCCATTTCATAGGGTAAGAAGTTACTGAACCTCATCGACATGACACAAATAACAGCGTGACATTATAGCAAGCGTCAAGCCGGGGGCCTTATGCCCCCCACCTCCCCTGCTCATACAGCCAACAGACACAAACACATAGCCCACCCTCGGTGCTGAGGAGTCCAGCCTGAGTGACAGTGCTGCCATCGTATAAATGTTATTCAGTCCATATAATCTCTATGCAAGGTGGGGGGAGATACTATAAACCTATCAGCGGTGCCACCCCAGCATTCCGATGCGAGCTAACAGAGCTTCTAATCATCCGCTCCATAAACCAGCACACTTCAGTTTTTATGGCTCCTGTGCAATAACAGTCCTCATACTTTATAGCTAGACACCCCCAACCCAGCTCTGCCCTTCAATGAGGAGGCATTTATTGGCATCTGAAAAGCCTGTGAAAAGTTACATTGCTTAGTCGACGCTTTATTGTGATTACTGGATTTGTGCAGGCGTGTGTGTGTGTGTGTGTGTGTGTGTGTGTTTGTGGTCACTGTAATTGAAATCAGCACTGTCCCTTATATTTCTCAGTCTTGACCTAACTCGAGTTAAAAAGTGTGTGTGTGTGTGTGTGTGTGTGTGTGTGTGTGTGTGTGTGTGTGTGTGTGTGTGTGTGTGTGTGTGTGTGTGCGTGCGTGTGTGCGTGTGCGTGAGTGCATGTGTGCGTGCAGCCTTTCTGCACCTGCATATTTGCTGATATTGGTGAGGTTGCTGAGTGACAACATTGGTCTTCTATTTGACCTTCACTCTTCTCAAGCTGTAAACCAATCCAGATGGACAGCATTATGTTTGACCGGTTCAACCCCTCCGCAGTCAGTTCAATATGTCCTCTTCTTCTCAGGGGTATTTGCCAATGCATTGTCTTAACATTAGGTGGATATAGCTCAAATAGACAAGGGAATACTGTATTATATTTTAAGATGTTTCCTGTAACCCTAAAGGCCCATTCCCACTGGGCCAGATAACAGATAAAAAAATCTCCTTCTCCAGATATTTTTCCATTCAAAGTGGATGGTAGATACAGATAAAATAAAATATCTACCACAGATAAAAGTATCTGTGGCAAATATCTGTGGTAGATATTTTTTTATCTGTATCTACCATCCACTTTGAATGGAAAAATATCTGGAGAAAGAGATTTTTTTATCTGTTATCTGGCCCAGTGGGAATGGGCCTTAACCCTTTTTTGTATTTATTTTGTACACATTCTGACAATGCCGGCATCAGAGACCAACTACATTTTAGAGCATTTTTTATTACCAACCTTGCAAGCTAAAAGTAAGAAATAACTGGATTTCAGCTCATATCAGCAATATTTGCACGTACAGGGAGGCTGCACATCAGTTTGTATACACACGCACGCACGCACGCATGCACGCACGCAACACACACACACACACTATCGACAACATACACACCTGCTGATCGTCTGAGTCCAGAATGTCCTCCAGTATGTCTGGTGGGCTCTCCAGCTCCCCCTGTAGTCCATAAAGGGTGGAGCAGCTATCGGTGGCGTGAAGATTGAAACTACGCAAGCTGCTGCTGCCACTGCCCGACACGAACAGGCTGAGGTCATCAAAGTCCTCGTCCAACATGGCAGTCTGCTGCTGCTGCTGCTGCTGCTGCTGCTCCTGCTCCTGCTGCTGGAGCTCAGAGGCTGCCTGCCCGACTCGACTCAAGTCCCTCAGCGGGTTGTACTGCTTCAGGAACGTGGAGTAAACATAGCCCTGTTCACCTACACAAAAAGGATGAGGTTAGAGAAGGGGTTTTCTGAAGATCTGAAGATTCTTGTCTGGATTTTTCAGGGCATGCTGGTTAACTCTGCAAAACTGATAACTCTGGTAAACTGAGTGAGGAATGCTATGTCATTTGAATACACCTGGAAAAATGTTTCTGTATAATTCATTTTCCGTTCTTGCATTTCAAACTTGGACCTTAGATTGAAGAGGGCTTCAGTTTGAGCTAATTGGAGAAAAAAAAATTCAAGTATATTCTCTAACGTTTATTGAATATGGGTAAAACTAAAACTAAATAAAACATTTTTAGGAAAAATGTTTTTTTTTATGTACAGTTATTAAAAGTTCAAAGACACAAACATCTGATTACACCGTCTTAAATCAAGTTGCAGTG